>NC_142940.1:30307625-30382625 GCF_046866305.1 Octopus bimaculoides
CAGATGCACACACACATACGCACACATACGTACACACCCTCACACATACATACGGTTGCTCTCACACACACACACACCACAAAGACGATCAAAACAACACATACACACTCAGACAAAGAGATATAGGCACAGTCTCACGTACACACACCTAACATCCCCACCGACACAAAAAACACTCAAACACACACACACCCACGGACACAAACACACATAGAGATGTGCACAGAACCAGTCCCAAAAACCAGTGAACCATGACAGACTGTCACAGACCAACCAAAAATAAAAAAATCTTCTTTAACTCTTCTTCCCTCCCACCCCAGCTAGCCAGTCATACTGTCTCTTTAGACAGTAAAACATTCCTTCAATATACACAAGAGAAAAAGGCCAGGTCAGTTCCTTCTCAATTTTATTCGATTGTCAAAGAATATGTATGAGAATATGTATATGTATTTTTCCATATGTGTATTTTCATACACTGTTTTTAACACTGTTTTCAACAATTTCACCTTAATATGACAATCAGTATGTAACACTACAAAGTTCATACAAAGCTTTATACTTTAAATATATTTTATCATCAAAGAATGTATATATGCATTTTAATACTCAGACTGTTTTTTAACATTTTTTTTATTATTCTCAAAGACTTTTGATAATCTTTTTCTAAAAAAGTGAAACCGGTTATTAAGGTTTCTCACTGACATCATTGTAATTTCTAACCTTTAATTTGTAATTCTAAATTTTTAATAAGGTTTTGTGATATTCATTATATCACTCTACATATTGAACTATTTCTTTCTTATATTTTCATACATATTCTTATTTGAGCTATCTCTTCTATCTAGTGTATTCTTCAATAATACTTTTAATATGTTCTGAATGTCTTAATGTATTTGTTGTATTAATGTATGTCATAAATACAAGATAATTATCTAATTTTTATTTCTTCTTTAAATTATATTATTTATTATCTAGTGTCTCAGGTTCAACCTGAGCACTTCGAAACAGTTTTATGTTTCGAAAGAAAGACTAATTTAATTAAGTAGCTAGGCTCGGGAGTATCTGTGTGGTAAGTAACTTGCTTACCAACCACATGGTTCTGGGTTCAGTCCCACTGTGTGGCACCTTGGGCAAGTGTCTTCTACTATAGCCTCGGGCTGACCAAAGCTTTGTGAGTTGATTTGGTAGACTGAAACTGAAAGAAGCCCGTCATATATATATTTATATATGTGTGTGTGTGTGTGTGTGTGTGTATGTTGTGTATGTCCCCCCCAACATCGCTTGACAACCGATGCTGGTGTGTTTACGTCCCTGTAACCTAGTGGTTCAGCAAAAGAGACTGATAGAATAAGTATTAGGCTTACAAAGAATAAGTCCTGAGGTCGATTTGCTCGACTAAAGGCAGTGCTCCAGCATGGCCGCAGTCACATGACTGAAACAAGTGAAAGAGTATATATATATATATATATTTATATAAAGGGCATTATTACAGAAAAATAACAACGCCACACAGTGGACTTCTCAAAATAACCACATTTAGTACCTTCCTCGCATTAGGTACTAAATGTGGTTATTTTGAGAAATCCACTGTGTGGCGTTGTTATTTTTCTGTAATAATGCCCTTTATATAAATATAAACGAATAATTATATTCTTGGGAATAGAAATTTCCTTTACGAATTTTTTTACACACTGGCTTCTTGATAAAATTCCTGTAAAAGAGTTTTATCACTTTTTGAATTTATATATATATATATATATGAAAGAAAGAAAGCGAGAGAGATCCTTACCCTGTGATGGAGCTGTAGGGGCACCATTGTGTCATACCACACATCGTTGGGTGTATTTGGATCCAACTCCTGTCTAACCATATCCAATTTAAGGCAGGCAGACAGAAAGAAGAGAGTCAACTCCCATACAGAATAAGTGACTTATTTATCTACACCGAAAGGATGAAAGCAAAACTGATCTTGATGGGATTTGAATTTACATAGGGTGTAGAGAGCCAGAAAAATTACTGCAAAGCAACAAATTCAAAGTTCTAAAACCTGTACGAACACTCACACTTCTGTTTCAATATTTTAACGTTTCAAATCAAGTCCGACAAAATAACATCAGAATGTAACCACTTAGAAATAAACGTCCTGTTATTTTCAAATTCAGATAATCAGCGGTGGCCACTTATGTTAACTGATGTGATTTGACGTTTTATTATAAAGGCGCACCTCAACTTTTGAAACTCTTCCTTGAAAAAAAAAAAAAAAAAAAAACCTTGTTTTCACTTGACATTTGTAGCACCCCTCACTATCGAGTCACTTTAACTCTTGGTGCATTCAGATCGTTATGAAAGCTATTTACTCCCACCCCAACATCCTTATCATTACAGTAGTTCTAGTCCGAGCACTCGCCAGTGTACCCAGCTGGAAATGGGTACTTAGCCCTTCTCAGGGCCACAGCACACTTCACAGCTGTGCTAGAAACCAGAGAAACTAATCCCACTGAGGGCGTACTGAAACAGACAGCAGGTGGACATCCAGGAGTCATAACTCGGATGTGCCCCCACCCCTAGAGTGTCACGAGTTAAGGGCCAAAACACTTGCCTAAAGGGGGGTTCTCCTCTGAGGACCACCTGCTGTTACGCTCTCCCCAAGTTTCTTTCCACACCCTATGGCATTGGTTTCAATTCTAAAAATAATCGGTAATTTATAATGGTTTCATAGAACTTCTTTATTCATTGACATATTGAACTGACATTAGTAACTTTATTGTTACCTCTTGTATCCTTTATTTTCTCCCAGTGCCAATCATGAATAAATGTGTCTATGGAATCATAATCAGTGGTTAATGTATGCCTTAAACACAGAGATACAACAACTACAGTATCCCTCGAATCACTTCAAACTGTCTTGAAAAAAGAAGTACACATAGAATAATATAGTCCTAGATATGAGATCTAGAGGAAAAGTGCACAATTGCTGTTGCATATCTTTGAATAGGTTAAGATCAGGTCTGGGCTGAAGATAAACAATATTGTCTTTCAATCCCACTTCTTCAAAAATACCCTGCCTATTATATATAAATTGATAAGAGGCACTTGTTAGGAAGAGGCACTTGTTAGGAACAGGACTCATTTTTCACATTTTTAAGTTGATGTGACTCAGTTTATGGATTTTATTTATTCATTTTTATATTGATAGAATTGGTAGATATTCATGTCCCTTCTATGTCCGGAGCTCAAATCTTGTTGCACTCAACTTCGATAAGGGACAGTGTTTTAAACTAAATTTTGATGTAAGAAACTATTTTACATCAAGTCTTTTTACGAAGTTGCTATAATAGCTTATAATTAATTAATGGAGGAAAACCTCTTACAGCCTGCGGCTGATGTGGGGTTCGATTCCAGGAGAAGGAAAGGGAGGAGAGAGAAAGAGAGGGAGATCGATTCATTTTAATGGTTCCGAGGAAGGTATAGGATGTTGTACAAGCACTCAGCTCTTATACCAGAAACAGTTGTAAGCTAACGTGACACCTGTTCCCTCGTCATTTATTAATTAATATTACGCCACTCTATAATCGCTTAACACTTTACTCTAAAGCATATATATATACTGAGTTCTAACAATTAGTTATTTGTATCGTACCTAAACGAAATCTTAAATTGTCTATCAATGTGTGTGTGTGTGTGTGTGTGTGCCTGTCTCATTTCCCCCCTTTTTTTTCTCACTCCTTCACCACCGGTGATAATTTGTTGGTTAATTTTTAGCGTGAGGGTGCACTTGTAAAGATTTACCAATTCGTTTACGTCCTCGCAATTATGATTGACTGAGCAAAAAGAAACTAATAAGAATTAACAGTACTAAGGTTGTTTTGGTTTGATCGACTAAAACTTTCTATGCGGTACTCCAGCATGACTATATTACACTATTGAATCAATATTATACATGCATGTTAAATATACATTTACAAACCATTAACAAGTATATCTGTTGTTTAGAAAATTTAACGTCTTTTGTTTTGATAGTGCTTCATGGTGTTTTGGTTTCGTTTTGTGCTTGCGTTTGAGGTGATGGAGGTAAAACGAAATATCGATTTAAGTACTTGACTGGTAATTTAGTCTATTGACCGCATGATTGAACTCAGAACGTAAAGGAGTCGTAGGTAAACATTTTGACTGAAGGCTCAAACCAAGTAGAATGTACTGGGACGACATACTTTGCATTCTCCCAAGTTATGAACTTGTACCAATGTTAGAAACCATAATTATTTTAATTGTTATTCAAACGAAACCATCCAACAGTGTCTAAATTTTGTGTCGTCGTCATTCATGCATACATTGTTCTCGGGTGATCTTTTGGCAGTTGCTTATTTTTTTCTTTCAACACACATTTTGTATGTATGAATAAATACAATACAAATATGAAATGCCTAAATATGAAGTATTTGTAATTCTAACAATAAAAGTGTATAATTTTTTTTCTTTCACACTTTTACATAAATTTCAGAAACTAGGAATGCAAACAAGTAAAAATAATTGTTTCTGTTATTTCCAAGAATTTCTTTTCTTTAATCTTTCTTGCCATAAATCCAGGATTTCTTCCCATGTCCAGTGTTGGTGTATTTTGTTGTTTGTATATGTAAATATTGTAGTTTTGTTGATAATAAAATGTATGTGTTTTATTAATCTCGATATATTTTGATATGTGCAAAATTTAAACGGAAAAGAATGGGGAAAATGGGAGTGGTATAGTGACATAACATACTGGTATTGACTGAGAGAGAGAGAGAGAGAGAGAGAGATAATGAGTATTTAGTTGTTGGATCAACTCAACTACGTAATCTTTTAGTATTCCACAGACACATGTATCCCTTCAATGTAAGTCTTACGCAGAATCAACGTGACAAGGCATGCCTATTGAATTAAAGGTACAATCCACTCTACGAACTTCTACAGTTTCTGTCCATCCAAGACGATTAACCTCAGGACCAGGAAGCGAAATTTTTAACCACTTGGCCATTCTGTCCTCGATAGAAACATGCAGATACACACTTATACAGACAAACATGTACACATGTATAAAGCAGTGGCGGTTAGAGAGAGGATCAACCGATACATCAATTCTTGACCCGAAGTACCATGGAAGTGCTTGTATCTAAATCAGGGCGAAAGTATAGAATACGCAGACCCGGTATTTATGGTTAGGGGTTAGCGTTTGGGATTTTGTTACGCCGAAAACGGGAGGTGTACATATTCTTTACTACCGCCCTAAATCAGAACCCCACACCAGGGTCTGAAAAGTTTTGTTCTGCCTTAGATTTTAAGAGCAAGCATGCAACAATGTAATTCAGGGTTCGACTCCACTGCGTACCGATATGTCTTCTATTGTAACCTTAAGAAGATGAAATTTTGTGAACTGAAAGTCTAGAAACCCTGTCTCACAGACACACACGTTTAAAATAGGCTAAGTACTGGTGTGACGATATCGAGTAAATGCATTTAAAAGGGTGCCCGAGCACAGCCACATAGCAGTGTTGGAAACTTGTGAAAGAACGCACACATACGTTAAAAGAGCTGAGTGTAGGACTTAAACAACAACAACAATCATAAGACAGATCTAGACAGTAAAAACTGTAGACGAATCATCGTCAGAAAGAAACTTGATGCAAGTATGATTACCAATGAAAGTTTACTTAATAAATGTAAGAACTACAATGTGACTTACCGAGGAGGCAACTGGGTTATGAAAAGATTCTTTCTCGCTGTACACTTAAGGGACACAAGATAAGGAAAGATTTGAAGAAGGCACGTAAATAACTATATAATCAACACTAACGAGAAGTAATAACGTCCTGTCGCTGTAGAGTCCACGGAAGTAAAAAGTAGTCACGCCGTACTTTCTCTCTCTTTCACTCTCTCTGTTTCGATCGCGCGCTTTCCTTACTTTCTCTCTCTCTCACTAGCTTTTTATTTTTGTCACCCTATATTCGTCCTCTTCTCTCTCTCTCACTAGCTTTTTATTTTTGTCACCCTATATTCGTCCTCTTCTCTCTCTCTCACGTTTTACGCCTCATTCTAATACAAGTATTTTCTGTGGCTTTCTTTCCTCTTCACCCCCTCATCCTTATTACATTAACCTCCCCGCTTATTCTTCCTCTTAATTTTCTATTGAACGTACCATCTTATCTCTATTTTTCGTGTTTTCCTTACCGCTCTCTTTTCTGCTTCTCCCCTACTACAATTCTTATGCCTATACCTAAATGTTCAACTTCTCCCTCTCTCCTCATATCTCGTCCTCTGCTATTTCTCGTGTCTTTCAAGTTTCTCCTCTCTCTTTCTTTTTCACTTTTCCTTACTCTCCTTATCTCTCCTACATTTCCCTGTCCTGAGCTATCCTTATTTTTTCCCCACTCCTTATTTCCTCATTACCTTCTCACCTATCATTCCATTTTCCATTGTTCGTCTTTCTATCCTCTTTCTCACACTATTCTTTCTTTTTATCTTCCACATTTTGCTTTTATTTTCTCATTGCAGCTCCTCCTCATTTCATTCGTTCCTAATTTTCTGGGGGTTTTTTGTTAGTTCTACATCATCTCCTCCCCTTCTTCCTTCTTTACTCACTCTCTCATTGTGCCAGTTTGTCATACTTATTCGCCTCTACTCCTCTATCTACGATCTAACAACAATTTTAAATCAGATGCAAGCAAAATAATGCCCCCAAAGTTAATCTTGTATCAACAGGGGAGCCTTTATGGTGTCAGTAGAAATAAACGCCAAATACCACTCAAATCACTCCTTACCGTCTCACCGAGGGAAAGGACACATTAGAAATATAGCCCTTCCTCTTAAAGTGACATAACCCAACTATGCTGTGATCATCTGATCTGTTCAAAGTAGGTCTAGGGTTGAACAACAACCAGCTACCACAGCGATTGTTGATTATTTCTTACTTAAGATAAGAAGTCCGACAGTTTTTAAGAATAGACAGCTGTAATGCCATTTTCATTTTTCCGAAGGTGACAAGACAGTACAGTATTTTTCTGATAGCTGGAAGCAAACAATAATTAACTTTTGGACAGTCGAATCTTAACAAGAGTCGCTTCAAAAGACACCCACCACCTTCCAACAAATTAAAGAAACAGTAACAGTTTATTATTGAACGATTATCACCCCACCCTAACGACACTTGTTATCTTTTAAGTCACACAGGACATTTGTACATATTACCATAACATGATATATTTTTCGGTAATGTGAGTGTATGTGATAAATATTTCGTGTATAACTTTTTGTGATAGTATTAAATTTTTTTTTTTTGGTATTTTTAAATGTCATTTAGGCTTGTTTTTTAACATACACACTCAACCGAGTGATGAATCAGTGGGAAGTAATGAGAAATAGCTGGAAAAAACTGTCGAGAGACCGTGAAGACGTAACGAATATCTTGGTTCTCCTACTTCTTTTCGACTTAATTTGAATGTTTGTTGTCAGTTCTCACGTTTGTTCGAAGGAGCCCGATACAAAAATTTCATAGACATCCCTCACTAGGACTTGGTAACATGAACTATGCTTTCACTTATTGCTTTAGTTAGGCATGATGTCGCATCACTTTCTATATCTTCTCATCTTAGTCCTAGTGGAATATCTGGGACAAGGTTGGCCAACCTGAGGGCCGCATGCGGCCCCCAGACTTTTGTCTCGTGGCCCACTTGATACTTTCTTGAAATGGGTTTATTTAAACAAACATTTAAAATTTTATCAAAAATTAAAGGCTGTAATGAAGAATAAAAAAGAAAGATTCTACTGTTTTTGCAACGATATTTCATGTTGACTCAACGATCATTCATTCATTATTGTAATAATAGTATGAGAAAGCAAAATGCTTTCAATTCTGTCAGTATACAAGCGGCCCTCAAAAAAACTTTCTGTGATTAAATTGGCCCGCAATGTAATTCGAGTTGGCCAGCCCTGATCTAGGATATGACGGCGGATGAAAGGACAGCACTTGCAGACAGTTGGGGCGAAAGTAAAGAATACGTACAATTGGTGTTTAGGGTTAGGGTTTTTGTTATGCCGAAAACGGGTGGTGTAAGTATTCTTTACCTCCGCCGACATTTGGTACTCGTTTCAAATAAGTAGACTGGAATAAACGCAGTGTCTGCTCAAGCACAAAAAGCGTAGCCCAGTGTAGGAATCGAACCAGCGACCTTATGATCGTGAGTCCAACGCTAATCACTAGGCTACGCATCTTCACACAGCTTATACAGATATAAGATAGAATACTTTGTTTTATTTTATCATCATTATTGTTTAAACGCACTCATGCAATGCTTGTGTCACGAGGTGTTACAAATTATCACATAGGCCATCGAATGAAAGATATGAGATGCTGGTGGTCGAGTTAGGTTCTGTTCTAGCTGTGTATACGAAGTGGTATCAAAATATTTCCGGACTAGTAATCTATATATATAAAAATGAGAATGTCTGTCTGTCTGTTTGTCTGTGTGTGTGTGTGTGTGTGTGTGTGTGTGTGTGTGTGAATCCCTAAAACTCGAGAACTACGCAACCAATTTCATTCAAATTTTACACATGCCTTACTTAGGGTTCCAGTTGTGTTTTAGTCAAAAATATTTTTTAACTTCTTGCAGAGTTCGAGCCCACGGCAACATAATATCTCCTCCACTATTTAAGTATTACGTGTGAAACAAAAACACTCATGTCAAATACTTTCACTTTAAAAATGAAACTATTCCACTAACTGAAACAATCACATTTCGATACTGTAATGACAGATACTTTCAGAGAGAGAGAAAGAGAGAGAGAGAGAGAAAGAGAGAGAGAGAGAGAGAGAGAGAGAGAGATGTATATGTATATATATAGATGTATATGTACACGTATATGTATATATATATATATATATATATATATATATATATATATATATATATATAGATATAGATCTATATGCATACATGTATATGTATACATATGTGTAGATGTATATATATAGAGAGAGATGTACATGTAATATGTACACATATATACATATATATACATGCATACAGATATCTATACATATATACACCAATCACACACATACACATGGACACAAACACACACATTAGTCATTTGTTTTCTTATCCAAAACTACGTCAAAAGTACTGAATGGATCTTTATGAAATTTGGAAATTACATTCTATGCATAACGGCCATAACTCCCATGAAAATTCATATATTTTTGATGTTGATGAAATTTTAACCCGAACATAATAGATGAGCATTATTTGTAATTCAACGGTACAACAGTGTAAGGCTACCCTTTCAGATATACTTACATTGTGATTTCTGCAATGTGGTGCATAAATTGTCAAGTAAATGAGACGCATCTTTGCCTCCACTGATTCACTTGCAAAGTGTTGAGTAAAATTATTTCGTTGCAGACCTCCTTTCAGTCTTTTTATTATCACTGCGACACACATAGTCCCCAGTTGGTAACATTGATTTCAAGGCCTTCCCAGATGAGAGACTGGTTGTTCTAAGACATTTATCGATTGTAAATTTTGTCTGCAATTTGGAAATTATATTCTATGCATAACGGCCATAACTCCCATGAAAATTCATATATTTTTGATGTTGATGAAATTTTAACCCGAACATAACGTATGAGCACTGTCTGTAGCTGGTCTTCTCTTGGAAGAGCCCCGCTTCTCACATGGACAACTGTATGTTGGCTGCTCAAGAGTGGGCAGCAAAAAAAATCTATTTGCATATGCTCCACAAGGGAAAACAAGGAACATTGTTTACAACGAGGTGTTATACTCACAACAGCAAGAAAGTATGTACATGATCACCTTCTTTTACGAAATTTCATTGACTTTCATATATTTATATTGATATACATATATATACGTGTGTTTGGGTGCGTGTGTGTGTGTATATATATATCTCTATATATAAAGATGAGAATGTGTGTCTGTCTGTCTGTGTGTCTGTCTGTCTGTGTGTCTGTCTGTGTGTCTGTCTGTCTGTGTGTCTGTCTGTGTGTCTGTCTGTCTGTGTGTCTGTGTGAATCCCTAAAACTCGAGAATTACACAACTCTCTTTTACAAACCCAGTGAAAATACATATATTTCATATGTCAAAGAAATTCAAGCAATACATATAACACCAAAGTTAAAAACACTCCCAACAATTCCACAATCCCCAACCTCCAGAGCTATTGAAGAAACTGTTATCATCAACTGACCAAGATTCCTAACATTTGCAAAACAAAATTAGACAATACGACGCTGTACTACAGATGACATCATTTGGAACCACAAGAGATTTAACTGAGGCAGCATTCATCCAAACTTTCAAGATCCAACCTCAGATTTATCATCGCATTGTCTCTCTACTACCTCTGTCAAATGAATCACCAAATTTGGCCTTTCATTATTTATAATTTGTACCTGTTTGTTTGGTTACGAAATAAAATACACAAAACGTGTTTCTGAATTACGTGTATTTACTTTATATACATATGAGTTGAAAACTTTCTTCTAGCATTCCACTTAATATCTATGTTCCATGTAGAAATATGGTATCGTAGCTACTAACAGTTGAGGGTTGCGTAGTCTAGACGGCGTTTTTAGATTTCATTATTCTCTTTAACCCGGGTAACGCCGGGTATTTCTGCTAGTGTTTAATAAAAGATAACATATTTACCTAAGTTTTAACATCATCTCCTTCGAAATACAATGCACCGGTCCCAGCGTTCCTACCACTTTTGGAATCCGGCCTGGAAGTCTTTTTCCGTAAGCGACTCGAGGACCTACTGCAATTCGCTCTGGATCTCGACAACGGTGTTAAAACGGCGACCTTTGAGCTGCATTTTCATCTTGGGGAAGAGATAGAAGTCTGCCTTATCACGTTGATTCTGCTTAAGGTTTACATTAAAGGAGTACAAGTGTCTGTGAAATAGTAAAAGATTATGTAGTTAAGTTGATCCAACAACTAAAGGAGAATTGGGGCACGAATTCTCGATGCACAATACCGCGGATGTCAAAGAAAAACGATGAGCATACACTTGATTAAGTTGTGATTCTATCGTGCTTTCTTCGGTCGTGGAGATGAAGGATTCTTCCGTTGTGACGACTGCTGCTTCGTCTCAGGATCATACCCGTAGATTCAACTCTCGTCACCGAAAATATATATAAGTTTGTGGGAAATATTTTTAAAGTAATGTTTCCCTAAAAGAAAACCTCAAAAACAAACAAACAAAAAAACAAAAAAAAACAGCTTTATACACCACTGTATTGGAAATAATACTTTTTTTTTAATTTAACATTATTCTTTAGGTGTATCTATACATTTTGAATTGATGTTTATTCTTTAAATTAGCTACCATATATTTTAACTAATTGAGTCACAACATACATTTCCTTTAAAGCGTCTTGACGATACAGACTTCTAACTCCACCTGTCATCTTTTCGGTGTAATTCAGAATTGTTCTTGCTTGGATTAACTCGAATTCACAATCGTTGAATTGAATTTGTGATTTCGGAATGAATAAGCGTTTCTCACCCGTATTAGATTACGGAGTTTTCTTGTCTCCTTGTCAACACAAGACAGAACGTCAGGTTAGTCCTCTAGCTAACTCACCTTCTTTTACAGAATCTTTCGCACAAGAAAAGCCACCGATTCTAGGGGTTGACAGCACCTGTTCTTGTTCCCTTTGCAGACTTTTGAAGGTAAATCCCTGAGAAACATGCAGACGAAACCCCAAATACACTATCTTTCACCACAGCTTACTTTTTAACGATTCAACCACCATTGGTCTAATATCTACCCCCTCTTCAATTAAAAAACTGCAGTGTAAAAATACAGTGTGGTTTCATTTGTTTGAATGTTTCTTCATGCACTCAGGCATACACTCACTGTAACAGTCAAAACACCCTCTCCTGTCATCGTATTCGGACTTCACTCTATCACTGCACAATATTGAATTCATTGTAATCAAAAAGAAAGAAATCTATGATGCAATTCTTTCATTCCTAAATGATTCAGATTCCAGCATTAATTGTTCCTCCCACTTTTGGAATCCGGCCTGGAAGTCATTTGCTTAATTAGGTAACAAATAACTTCCTGTGAACATTTCCAGTTATTCCATAGAACACTATAGTTCCAGATATACCAATACAATTAAATAGTATTGTCACAGCTGGAATTCGTTGAGTAGTGGTCTGCTCAGTCAGGACTGACCAAAGGTTAAGCAACAACAACAACATTTATGCAATGAGTGGATACTCAACCGGCTAGAAAGAATTGTTGTTTGGCAATGGGTACACATTTTCTCCTACTTCTTTTACTTTCATGTCCCTCATTTATTCTTTTAATTAATTTTCATCAAAATTTCCTCTTCCAAAACTTGGTTAATTAACCCCTTCGCCATATTTCTTTTACCGCCAGCTGCCTCATTGTTTCATATTTTTTCGTCAATTTCCTTTTTTTTTTAACCACAAATTTTTCTTTATTTCGTTGCTATTATGTTGAACTATCATATGTCCAAGTTTGGCCAAATGCGTTTCTTTTCAATATTTAATTTTGCTTGCAATAACCGGTTCTTTTGGTCAAACTATCGTATCTTCAGCTGCTTCAGATGCCAAGATATGAAAATTGTCAAAGTGTAGTACAACGGCTTAGCATTTTTGAAATGTGTAATAAGTCCACATGCGACAGTTTCGCAAAATATTTCTGACTGAAAATATTATGCATGCATGGAGTTACGATTTTATGCACCCAAAAGTATTATTGATAAGCTGAAACTGTATGTAAAAAAGAATGGAATGGTGAAACTATTTTACAACACTTTTGCATAATAGCAACGATTTGTTTTTATTTCGTTGTTATTTGTTTATTTTTAAAGATTTGTTTTGCTGTTACGTTATTTTCAGAAAAAATTCTATGATCAGCTGACCAGTTGCTGTTTTCTGCTAAAATTCCATTCACGTCCAGGATGTATTATAATAATATAACTGTATTATGATAATACAACTTGACCCTAGAACTTGACTGGTGAACTTATTTGAGAAGAAAAGTTCATATTGGCGAGACTTGAACTCGGAACATAAAAGTCTGTAAACGACCGTGCGAACGTCAGGTTGCGTGTTCGAATCACGTCGGGTACGACCGCGTATCACGTCGGGGTCACCATCTTGTAAACGACCGTGCGAATGTTGGGCTGCGTGTTTGAATCACGTCGGGTACGACCGCGTATCACGTCGAAGTGAAGGTGACGAGAATGACCGTGCGAAGTGAAGGTGACGAGAATGGTTTGTTTGCACATCACACGGTCGATACAATAAATATGAAAAGGATAAAGGAGTATAAGTGCCAGAAGGAAATGAGAGACACAACCGGGTAGAATGTTTAAGAGAAGATTTTATTTATATGTTAACAGGCGTGTCTGTGTGTGCGTCATATAAACATAATAATAGACAGGCCGTCATGAGAACAAAGTGTGTGTGTACAAACATGGATGTATGCGTGTGCGATAAGTACAGAGCATTGACAGAGTCTATAATATGACGTTAGAAGAATGTTCAGACTCAAGAATAATAAATACCAGTTCGTAGTCAATGTACACGGTAGTTGAAGTGCTGTATCAAGAAGTTGAGGCTGCAATGCAGAGCCGAGGAGAGGCACATGTCGTACGTGAAGCTGTGGCTGTGATGCTGATGCCTGGGTCACTTGGTACAGAAGTTCTCGCAGGTTGTGTTTGCTGTTAACCATGGTGAAGTAATTCACCGAAAGACCCCGACTCGCTGCGTCGCTGAAGTTTTATAGGGTGCAGTCGGCGCAAACTGCTTGTGCTGCTATAAGTCTGCACTTAAATATCACAAACATTTTGTCCAACATTTTCAAACACTTTGTTAATATTTTACCTGATTTACACGTTTAAAGAACTAATAAATTTACTTTGCTTGTTTTATCATTGCTATTTTTAATTATTTCTTTGATTAGTTTTCTCCAGAAAATATGTAATTAACTGACCACTTCCGACATCAACTGATCATTTGTCTTCAGACTGAGTCTTCGAAGGCCATTGCCGTCTGCCCAATGATAAAATACATATACAGAAAATGAAGAACAATTTATACTGAAGGATGGTTGAAAATAAAACAAAAATAAACCCATAACTTTTTTTACTTCTGTCTATCCATCCGTCTGTCCGTCCGTCTTTGTTCTTCCTTTAAATGACTTTACTTTCTCTGTAATAAGTTGCTAGTGAAATGTCTACACTTTGTGTCATTATTTTCCTTACTAATGCAATGATTACATTTGTTATTCTTTAGTGACCTATATTTACACAACTTTATTTGAGTCGCTAGACACAAATAGGTTGACTGATCATTTTTATTGTCTTTATTTAAAAAAAAATCTTTGAGGAGGAATGGCGACAGAAGTCATGACAAACTTTTTAGGATACCTCCCACGTATCCTCTGCGTGTTGTAAAAGGCAACTGAAAAGGGAACTACAGCAGCAACAGGGGGCTGGATGTTGTTTGGGTGGCATCAATGGGGTCGTCAAAAACGGTATATTCGCAAGGACATTGCTGTGGTAGGGCAAATTTGGCTTTAAATAGGCCTTGCCATGCCTTGCACCGGACAGCAACGGCGCAGTACAAGTATCTCAGTGGATGATCCTTGAGTGATGGACATCAGCAGATCTTGATTAAGTGACGAGCATTCTGGTAACCCTAGAGGCAGCCGTCATGCTGCAATGAAGAAGGCAATGGAAAACCACTTCACTATTCCCAAGAACGATAATGAATAGTCGTAATTCAATGTTGGAAGATAACGATGTGAAGGAGGCTTGTCTGTCTAATGAGGACGGCTCCTCGCCCAGTAGGGCATTCCATGACCAACAGAAGGGTCCCGACTGTCAGCAAACTACTGTTAGCAACAGAAGTACCATCAGAGTTGGAACCTGGAATGTGAGAACTTTATATCAAAGTGGCAAGCTTGAACATGTTAAGCAAGAAATGATGAGATTAACTATCGACATCCTGGGCAAAAATAAAACAAGTTGGCTGAATGATGGTGACTTCAACATTGATGATTTCAAGATGATTTATACAAGTGGTAACAAACATGAGAAAGGAATAGGACTACTTTTAGATTCTGATATGGCGAAGTGTGTCCTTGGCAGTAAGTGACAGAGTCTTGCCGGTCAAACTTAACATCCACGTAACATCTTCATCATAGACGTTTATGTGCCCACAGCAGATAACAGAGAAGCTATTGATGCCTTCTATGAGACCTTTGAAGAAGCCAAATTTCAGTGCAAGTCAGATGAAATTAATATCATCATGGGAAATTTGAATGCAAAGGTGGGTCATGGATAGGACGGCAAAGCGGTTGATCTGAAAGGAATTGGCAAGAAAAATGAGTGAGGTGAGAGATGGATACGGTGGTGTGAGGCAAAGAATATAATTATTACAAAAACACGGTTTAAGGAGCATCCTAAAGAACTTACACATGGAAGGGCCCTGGTGACAGCTCGAGAAACCAGATTTGATATATCTCCATCAATGACATATTTAAAAAATCAGTGAAACATGCAAAAACATATCAAGGAGAAAATTGTGGTAGTGACCATGTACCAGCAGTATGCACACACCAATGTAAATTAAAGAAGTTGAAGAGAACAAGTGCCACAGAATACGGGTAGCTGAATAAACCGGAGGTGTAGAGAATAGATATAATCAGTTGATTGATAATGGCAAAGAGATTACCTGGGAAGTAACGAGAAACACTTAAACAGAAACAGCCCAGGAAATCCTGCCATATAAAACGAATAAAATCAAAAACAAATGAATGACTGAGGAAATCTTGTCAATGATTAGTAAGAGAAAGAAGATCAGGAACAGGAAATCCAAAGAGTTTAGGGAACTGGATAGACTGATTAAACGGAAGTAGAAGGAAGCTAAAGAGACGACATGGCTGGATTGACAGTGTGAAGAAACTGAAAGGTAATTTCTGATTTGATACAAAGTACATCAGAAGATAAATGAGATCTCTGGCAAAAAGTCAAGGTGCTCAAACTCCAAATGTATCAGAGTAAAGAAAGGTACCACACTGGTTGAGAAGATTGACATATTTAATAGTTGGACGGAGTGTATAGGAGATTTATTTCACGCTGGGAGAGCAATCTTGCCTAGTTTTTCTGACTCTAATGAGGGTCCAAACATTCTGCCATCTGAAGTGCTGACAGCTATCAACATGACGAACAACAAAAAAAAAGCCCCCAAAACAAAGCTGCTGGGCTAGATGGAATTGTCGTTGAGATAACGAAAGCATTAGAGGAATATGAAATTAGAAAACTGATAGATCTATGGTGATGGGAAATTTCCAGAAGATCTGAGTTAATCTATCTTTATTGCCATCCCAAAGAAATCAGGAGCGGTGGGCAGTAAACAGAATCGCACAATTAGTCTCATGAGTCGCGTTACAAAGATCATTCTGAGAATTTTACTCCTTCGGACAAGAAGCAGAATAATACCCGAAATTGGAATTGAACAGGTTGGCTTTGTAAATGTGCTGGTACTAGGAATGCTACTTTAGTATTGAAAATGTTTCCATCATTCTGTACAGAGCTTCCAAGGTAGATGAATGAATCGACAACCGCAAGTAATCTTTAACAAAAAATTTAGTGGGGTTACAAACAGCACCACACGCAGGTTGATGCATTACAACAGTTTTATTTTTTGCAAGTAGATAGTCAAGTCAAATCATCACAAGCCGAGTCAAATGCAGATACAAGAGGTTGCAGACCTGTTTCAGAATGACTGACAAGATCACAATCGACAGCGTATAAAAAGTTCCCTAATGAGTGAAATAAAAACCTTCGTTTTGAATTTCAGTCTGGTCAGATTAAAAACATTCCCCGTTGTCCGATATTTTATGTAAATACCCTCCTCAGAGTTTTGAAAAGCATATAACAACACAACAGTAAAGTATATTGCAAAGAAGGTGGGTGCATCAAGATCTCCTTGCTTTACTCCATTTTCCACAGCAAAAGATTCAAAGAGCCTACCACCAAAATTAAGTCTAGCTTTCATATCTTGATGCAAACCCTTGATCATGTTTACAAATTTTTCTGGGCAACCTATTTTCTTTAGAATCGAAATCCACAGAGCATTTCGATTAACAGTATCGAATGCTTTGCTCAAATCAACAAAGCAATGGTACAGAGCAAGATTCTGTTCAATGCACTTTTCTTGTAATTGTCTGACAGTAAAGATACAATCAGCTGTGCCCTTGGAGGAACAAAAACCACACTGAAACTCAGACACTATATTTGGAACTATAAAGGTATTTAAACATTCTAACAAAATGTGGGCAAGTACCTTTCCAACCACAGACAAAAGCGAAATCCCACGAAATTTACCACACAGGTCCTTTGGCCAAGATTTATACAAGAAGACTAAAATGGCATCAATCCAGTCTTGAGACACTTTCTCACTTCTCCAACAGTGAAAAATTAATATATTAAGAGTTCAAACATTTTGTCACCTCCATATTTCAAGATTTCTGCACAGATTCCATCAGACCCTGGAGACCTATTGTTATTCAGCTTATTCACAGCTAAATAAATGTCGTTTAGAGTTGGTTCAAATGCCATCTTTTCTATAACTGGAAGGTGTTCGATTTTTTCTATCGTCCTCATGTCAGCAGATGATGGTCTATTCAAAAGTGCAGAAAAATGTTCTACCCAGCGCTTATGAATAGAAGCGGTGCCAGTCAGGAGCAAACGTCCATTTGCTGTTCTTACTGGAGCTATTGAAGATTTTGGGCTATATACCACCTTAATATAAGAGTACAAGCCTTTGGCATCATTTCTATCAGCTGCTTCTTGTGCCCCTTTTGCTCTATCATTCCACCATTCCTGTTTAATTTTCCTTAGAGCAGTCTGCACTTTCCCTTTCAGCTTTCTGTAAGCTTCATTTGAGTTAGGGTTCAAGGGATGAGAAAGTGTGTTGCCTAAGTTTTGTTTTTCTAAAAGTAGATCATGAATTTCTGCTGATCTCTCTGAGAACCAGGCACTGGATTTATGTGATTTAAATCCCACTGACGAACTTGCAGCCTGAAATACCTTTGTTTTGAAATTTTCCCATAAATTGTTTGGGTCAAGATTGATACTTTCTATAGCCTCATGGAATCTATGCAAGTTGCTTAATAATCTAAAGTTTGCAACATTTAAATTTTTGGGTACCTTAGGACCAGACTGTCGATTTTTAGGCATTATCGAAAAATCTATTTTTCCACGCACTAGATAATGGCCAGTCCAGCTCTCTGCCCTTCTCATGGCTCGAAATCTAGAAACATCTTTCATATCATGTTTTCTGATCAGAATGTAATCTATCTGATGCCAGTGCTTAGATCATGGGTGCATCCAGGTGGTTTTATATTTATTTTTCTGCTTAAACAGAATGTTGGTGACAACCAGATTATTCTCAGTACAAAACGCCAAAAGCGCTACTCCATTTTTATTACATTTTCCAATTCCATGTCGACCTAAAACAGGCCAAGAAACATAGTCCTTTGCAACTCTTGCATTGAAATTTCCCAATATGACCAGCTTGTCAGAAATTGGTACTTTCCTCAATAATTGTGCTAGATCATCATAAAACTGTTCTTCAGTTTCACCAGATACTGCATGACATGATCTGTTCAGATATACCACTTGGAAGCTCTGCAATGGAGGACACTAATGTATTCTTGAGAGCAAACCCAACACCAGATTCTCTACGGTGACCCTTAGGTAGTTCTCTCCAAAAGATAGTATATCCATAAGTAGGTTCATTTACTTGACCCTCATCAGAGAGACAAGCTTCAGAGAGTGCAACTATATCAAGGGAATATTTTTTAAGCTCACAAGCAACAAGTGCAGTACGCCTTTCTGGCCTCTTGTTGAAATTATCATCAAGAAGTGTGCACACATTCAAACAGCTAAAATTCAAAGGATGTTTATTTTTACTTCTTGAAGATTGTTTGACTACAGTGGCAGGATGACGACCGGGCCAAGCCTGTGATACACTGGGACACCTGCCGAGCCAGACCTGTTCCCCTGACGTTCCCAAGCCTATTTTGCCATTTACTGAATCTGTTTGAGACACTTTAGAGTAAGTTACAAGTGCATTTTTAGGCTTCTGCCAACCAACCAATTCAATGATTTTACTAAGATTTGGTGTACAGGAAGTACTTGTGCAGATGAATAATTTTCAGTGGATGTAACTTGCACTGCACTACCCCCACCTATTGGCCCGAGAAGACTTTCGTTGGTATGACATGAAAATTGACAAAACCAGGAACTTCCAAGGCCTCAGGTTTTATTTCGGAGATTTCCTTCTCCTAGGTTAAAGTCCTTGCGTGTCTTTTATCTTTTACTTGCTTCAGTTATTTGACTGTAGCCATGCTGGGGCACCGCTTTGAAGGGCCTTAGCCGAACAAACCAACCCTGGTATTTGTTCTATCGACACTTATACAAGGACATAAACACGCCAACACTGGTTGTCAAGTGGAGGTAGACACACACACACACACACACACACACACACACACACACACACACACACACACACACACACTGCACACACACATCGCACACACACACTGCACACACACATCACACACACAAATACTCGGGTGCCAGCTTTCATACGATTGGTTCTTGATTTACACTGAGTACCCGGTCCTATCTTTAGAACTGTTTTTGGTGAACTAGCAAGTTGGACAGAGCTGCTCTTCTTTCTGCTTCTCGCCGTGATGTCGGTTCACCTGGTGCTTAAGAGAAACAAATTTCTAAATGTTCTTTGAGAACATCCTTATTTACACTCGCAGATCTCTGAAATTGTTTTGGCAGTGGGCTCTCGAAACCTAACTTGTTACTCTAGATAGAAAAGTTTCTTACTCTAGACGGAGAGAGATAATCTGTGGTTCTATGTGGTGACACACAGTTCGGTGGATTTCATAGCTTTCAATGCAAAAGTTGGATGCTAGCCCTTCCATATATATATATATATAAGTGTGTGTGTGTGTGTGTGTGTGTGTGTGTGTGTGTGTGTGTATGTATGTATATAACGATTGTATGCACCGAATAGATGACAGGAAGAAAGTATATAATTGTACTGGACAACAATCTTAAAAAAAATTTCTGATGCATGAAATTTTTTGCTGTTTATAACTGTCTTTTCTGTGCTAACTTCAAATCTGTAATCGGTTTTGCTCTCCATTCTCAGTTTTCTTGCAATTTGAAGATTAACTTTTTATACATTTGTAGTTAAATTTGACATACTGAGATACATATATCCTACTTACAAAGAATTGACAATAGTGTTTTCCAGATCTGATTATAACTTCTTCAAGCAGACACAGATGTGTAAATAATCCTGATAGCTTCTGCTATGTTTGTGGTTCCTTCACAATTATTCGTCAAATTTGCAATATCACATTGAGACAGGCTTACAAATTCCCCTAGGTGACCAAGACAAAAAATGCCCCCCCCCCCCCTCATGTTGCGTGTCATAAATATGAGGAAATGCTTTGTGCTGAACAAAAGGAAAACGAAAGGGCCTGCCGTTTGAAGTTCCTATGATTTGGCGAGAGCCCAGGGACCATACAAATGACTGTTATTTTCATATGATCAACACAAAAGGTATTGACAAGAAAAATAGACATGAAATATCTTATCCCAATATTCCTTCTGGAATTAGACCTATTACGCACTCTGAGACATTTCCAACTCCAGTTTTCCTTGGGTTTCCGAAGACGTAACTAGAAAAGAAGAGTACAAAGATCAAAAAATCACTTCAGAATTCCAAGACCTCTCTTATGGTATCGAAAAATCAACTCCTCAGCAGTTTAGCCAAACAGAAATGAATGATTTAGTGCGTGATTTGGGGTTCTCCAAGACTACAACTGAAGTTCTAATGTCCAGGCTGCAAGAAAAATATCTGCTAGACCAAACTGCAAAGTCTCTTGTCTTTGAAAACGAAACCAGATTTTTTTGTCATTTTTTCAGAAGAGAACCATTTTGTTCACTTCAACGATACTCTCAGCCTTCTCCAGGAGTTAGGAATCCTCTTGTACAGTTCAACTGACTGGCAGTTATTTCTTGATAGTTCTAAGTGCAGCCTAATGTGTGTTCTCCTACACAATAGCAATGTTTATGGAGCTGTCCCAAATGGTCACTCGGTGCGTTTGCAAGAAGAATACAATGACATAAAAATGGCCCGTGGGCATATGGCATATTGGTTAAGAGCGCAGATTACTAACCCCAAGATTCCGAGTTCGATTCCAAGCAGTGACCTGAACAACAATAACAACAACAACAACAACAATAATAATAACAACAACAGCAACATCGAAAAATACCTTAGGAATGAGAACCCAGGTTCGAAATTTCTCCAAAACACCCGAAGAACGCTGGAGGGTATATCAGCCGAAACGTTGTGTTAACACAAACAAGATGAGGACAAATATCCATCGTATGTAAATAATGTAAATAATGTACATAATTCCTCATCTCTTAAATATAGAACTGATTGTTAATGTTTTCAATATACAGTCTCTGCATTTCTTGGTTTGTCATTCGAGAAGCTCAAAGCATGTGTGCTTGGCGGACCTCAGATTCGCGCCTTTGTACGTGATGAGGAATTTGTCGGAAAGATGAATGACGAGGAAAGAGCAGCATGGTTGTCATTCGTAGCAGTCATAAAAAAGATTTTTTTTTCGAAACAGAAAAGCAGATGACAATGAAATTATTGTAAATAATATGCTGTCAGCTTTCCATTATCTTGGGTGTAACACGAGTGTTAAACTCCATTTTCTGCATAGTCAGCTTGATCAATTCCCTGAAAATCTTGGAGATGTAAGTGATGAACATGGAGATCGCTTCCGCCAAAACCTCAGAACCATGGAAGATCGTTATCAAGGGCGATGGGATGAAAATATGATGGCAGATTACTGAGGGAGCATCAAATAAGATTTTCCTGAGAAAGTCTACAAATGCAAGAGCTCCAAGCGCAAATTCTTGCCCGAATAAGATCTACTTGTGTTTTATCTTCCATCCTAATCAGTTTCTCAACTATGTACACCTATCATTTGTATATAACATATTTTCAACTGAAACCAGATGGCAAAAACAGAAAAAAATTGGCTCATGATAACATTTATTTTACTCAGAATCGGAATAAGAAATATTATTTTTATAGCCTAATTCTTATTGTGGTGTACTAACTCGTATATATGAATAAAGTTAGAATCTTAATACATAGATATTTGTTCTTTTCCACCTAGTTTGAAGATAGCACAACTAAAAAAGTATCTGATGGATTACATCTTATCTCAGGAAATATTCGAAATTTGAAAAATATAAAAAAACCTTAATTGTGAAAAATCTAGAGCTTGCGGAGAAAAAAAACTAACTTCATATTTGAATTCAGCATACTGAAATTAGGTAATACCAATTGTTGGTATCAATGCAACAACAGTTTTGTTGGCCAGTGTTATTAATTGGTTGAAGTAACCAAAGAGAGAGAACCGATTTTGGGTTCAGTATCATATTTTTTCTAATTTGGTCGGGCCAAACAAAGGATTTTCTCTCTGCAATAAGCCTTGACCCAGGTTTGACTTGAAAAAGTTACAGGTTAACAATTGACTCTCATAAATTTCGTAGAGTAAAATTCAAGAACAATAGGTTGAGAACTTGTACAATAATATAGATGCTGTTTCGAATCCTGGCTTAGAATCTAGAAAACTTCGTTACACACACACACACACACACACACACACACACGCACATATCACGGCATACTTTTCGCGTATTCTCTCTAGGGAGTAGAACCTCTGTGCTTTTAGCTTCTCCCTGTTGCAACGAGTGAATCTTCTGTGTAGTAGTGTTGGATTGTCTCGAGTTCCATTATTATTTTGACACTTTGTGGTGACCACAGTTGGAGGCGCCAATCTAAGATACTGAGATAGTAAAGGCTTTCCATAAGAGTAGCATTGGTATCCGTTTTCCTTGTTCTGAATGATCCTAGAATCCAACCGGCTACTCGCCTGTACCGTGTTGTCATCTTAAAAATATGCATATAGAATGATGCATCATTACTCATGTGGATACCCAGATCACACTCCGACTCTAACTCTGGAATTGCGCTACCCTCTGGTCTTGTAGATTTTGACTGCAATCTGTTTGTTGTGTTAAAGTGCTTAAAATTCCTCAGCATTGAACGGCATGTTACTTTTATCAGCCCACTTGTATTCTGTATTCCGGTATTTCTCCAGTTTTATGATATCATCAGGGTCTTTGGCTGCTTGCGATACTTTTATATCATCAGCATAACTAGGGAGAGCGAGTGACTGTATGACTGAAGGCATATTTGACAGAGCCGCTACAAACAGTAGTGATCTCAGTACTGTTCCCCGAGAGTCCCCAATTAGTACTGTGTTCTCTCCAGAGAGAGCACCACTGACTTCAACCATTTAAAGATGCTATGCAGCCCCAAAGCTAGTTTTCCAGTGATATGGAAGTCATGCAGTGTGTAACATATCTAATGATCAACTTTGTCGAAGACCTCGTCGAAGTCGAAATATATCACACACTATTTATGTGGCTGAGCTGTGTCAGATAGCTCTCCTTGGACGGAAGTCACGTTGCATGTTAGAGACCAAGCTATTTCTTCTAGGAAAGCAATCAGCTTCTTTCTGGCAATGCATTTCATGACTTTGCTAACATGTGAAGTCAGAGAGATGGACCTGTAATTTTTAGTATCCTCTCCTTTTCCTCCTTTATGGATAGGGCATTTTATTTCCCCTTGTAACATTTTGGGAAGTTTGCAACATGCTAAATATCAGTGGAAAAGTATTTGCAGTGGTTTTGCGAGAGCTCTCTTACATATCTTTAAAAGTACAGCCGGAAATCTATTTGGGTTCGTTGCTGAGTTCGAATTCATCTCATCAATAGCTGATATAACATCCTTTTCCTAAACAAAGGTTACATGTTCCTTGTGTGGATGTGGGGTGTTAAAGAACTCATCAAGGCTGCTTGTTTGCATACCTCTCCGTGGGGAAGTGAAAACTCTTTGTAACTGTATATTTAATATTTCCCTTATCTTCACAGGGTCTGCAATCATTTGACCATTTTCTTCAAACATGGCTCTATCTTTTGGCGTACTGACGCAGATTCTTTTGCAAATTTGTAAAAAGGCTTTAGGGTTAATTTTTTTATATTTTCAACCGGCCTGATGTCGCTTCCTTCCTTTTCTTTTTCATGGGATGGGGGAGAGTCTGAGTATATTTTAGAATATTTTAGAAAGTGGGATTGAGGTGGAATATCTCTCTGTCATTAAGTTATTTACTTGTGTCATATGAAATCTTTATTCTCCGTTTCATAAGGCCCCTCCTGTTTTGGGGAATGTTTTGTTCCCTCTGGAACAAATTCAATGCATTGGTGACATAAAATATATGAGATTCCTGTCAATGTCTTGCATAGAGAGACTTTTGGGTCAATTTTACTTCAAGATCTGTTTTTCAATTGGTTTCCAGTCAGCCTTGTAGAAATCAGATAAATAGGATTTGAGTGCGATCTGTGTGAAATACGTCTTTAATTGGTTTTAGACCAAAGATTGTGATTTCTAAGAGTTATTGTCTGAGAAAACTGTCGGCGATACTTTCACACAGTGGATAAATCTCACGTTATGGTTGAAGCAGTGCTATAAGTTGTTCTTCGTCTTGGTTGGGAAGACTATAGTTTGTTTCATAAACATCATTTTCGTGAGATCAAGCAGAATCTGTTTGACTGCATTATTTGCGTGTCATTCCCGAGATTATGTCGCCTTCAGGCCATCTGAAGTTTGGCGAAGTTGTCACCCACCAGATAAATACATTAATGTATTTATCTAGTTTTGCTAGTATTTCTTTTATCATTTTAAAAGGTTCCTCAAATTTGTCATGATTTGAGGCATCAGGTGGACAATACAATGTGTATATTACCACACCAAATAGCTTTAAATGCAGTGAGTGTGTAATAGACCGAGTTTGAATGTAACAACAGGGTTAAGGTGGCGACATTTTCACAAAAGTATATCGCAACTTCACCATAATTTCATTCTCTTCTGTGTGTACGAAACACAGTGATTATTGGTTTGTGTATCTCCGCATCATTTACGCATATGCATATCAAAATATCTGTGCATGTATGTGTACATGTTTGTGTCTGTATGTGCATATGTTTGTATGTGTACGTTTTTGTGTGTGCGTGCGTGCGCGCGCATATGTGTGTGGTGTGTGCGTATGTGAGCCTGTGTGTTTGTATATGAGTGTGTGCATATGCGGTACGATAACTCCCATTATTTCTTCAAATTATTTCAATCTTACACATTGGAAACAACTTTTTAAAAACCCTTTACCCTATGACATCTTAGAGTTACGACTTCTTGTAGTTTTGGTTTAGTGTTACATTTTATAAAAACATAACTTTTATTCTACATACCACACCCTTCCTTGCAAATCCCTCCTCTTCCACCCGCAGACTTCATACATATGGAATTTGAAATCTTAATTTTTTTTTCTTCTGTTGAGTTCAGTAAGTCAAGGTAGAGCCAGTGATACACTTTAAACAAGGATCGTTCTTCTCAAGGAATTCATGTTGAGAGCAATTTACTAGAACGAGCTAACCCAAATGACTCAACTCATTCTCTAATCTCATTACAGTTGTGTGATCATGTTTAGGAAATACACACATGCTTATATAAACACACACATATATGCGCACACATCATTCTGTTATGTCTGGACTGGTTATTACAATCTGAATCAGTTCTTATCCGGACTAACTGACCTCCTATCTGGGTTGGAGTTCACGTCTTGCTCGTACAGTTTAATTTTGGTTCGGTTTATATGGATGGATATCCCTTTTAACACCAACGCTTTATAAAGTATATTGAGTGTATGTTATCAGGGTGCCAACATTAGTGAGGTTGTTATGTTCTCAGCAAGACTCAGGAGCCTTCTTGATCTTAAGGTGTCTCTATTCGTTCAAGGAATTATGACGAAAATGAGTGAACAGAAGAGAGCGATGACATCGAAACTTGAGAAAGTGAGAAGAGCAAGGGCGTGATAGGACAGAGTGGTTGAGGTGTGAGGATGGTAAATGGTGGTGTGATGGAAGAGGTTCAAATTTGGGGTCGAGTAATAGAAGACAGGCTATGATGGTAACTACATATTTAGTGAGATTTAGTAGTGGATTTTAATAACGAATGGGCTGTGGGTGAGGAAATGGTTGCCAGTAGCTCAGAAGTGATGATGGCAGGGTATATCAGTTACAAAAAGAGCCGATGCTATCCTCCATATCTAGCTATCGTGATGGAAGAGTGAGAGGCGAGGTGAATAGGATGGTGGTAAAAATGCCAACGTTCATTGTGATCAGTGCTATTTCTCGCTATATGGGTGGTATGAGATATGAATAACAGAGAGAAAGAGAGTGTGGAGGGAGGGTGAGGGGAAAGTATAGTATTATAGAGGTAGTAGGGGCAAGGGATCAAAGAGGATGTATGAAGCCCACCCCGTGTGTGTGTGTGTATGTGTGTGTGTGTGTATATGTGTGTGTGTATGTGTGTGTGTGTGTGTGTAGTTGTGTGCACACACACGCCTTGCATATAATAAAACGCAATGTGTGTACTGTCGGTCATACTAGAGGGAAGAAAGGGTAAAACAACAGGCGTATCAGGGGTGGGTAAGAGTGACAGATGCTAAAACAGGTGAGAGCATTTAAAGGCTTTGCTCCTGTAGTAACGCCGTGCGCATGCGTAGTCTCACGCATGCGTGGAATTAAACAAGCTGTCTCTCTACGTCTTTCGGACTTACACACGACAGCTCGCTTACAACTACAGAACAACGTCCCAACAACTATGCTCATACACAACAGAAGCTGTAACAACAAGAACTAAAGATGTATATATTTACCACCTGAATAAAGTGTTGTTTGAGTTGATAGTCTGGAGTTCAGCGTTCCGTTATATTCTAAGTTTATAGTAGGAAAGTCAGGTATACGTCTAAAGATGTATAACCCAATTTCTACTATACTCCGAAGACGCTTACATGTTAATCGAGAAAAAAACTGCAAATTTTTTTTTTATCGTAAATTCTATTTACTTTATCAGTTTCTCTTTCCCCCACTCTCTCTCCCTCATACACACTCACGCTCACACGCACAGACACACACATACACGCGCGCGCACTCACGCACACGAATATATATATATATATGAAATTCGGTAATCTTCAAGTTTAGGGGGATAAAAAAAATAAATAAAAGTATTCAAGAGAAATAACTGAACGACTTACCAGTATTATCCGTTTTCTTCTAGCTGTTTATAAATAAATCACACCCTAACCCTAATCCTAACCCTAACCCTAACGCCAATCAAATCACGTGTGTGATTTATTTATAAACAGAGATGTACGGAGAATACTGGTAAGACGTTCAATTACTTCCCTTGAATATTAAAAGAAATTTTTTTTATCCCCCTAAACTTGAAGATTACCATGAAATTCAATATTTAAACACTTTTGTTTTCAAAATACTAACGTTCAGATAACGTATACATAAAAGTGAACGATGTGAATAAATATCTCCTCTCCTCTTTGTTATCAAATATATGTATGTATGTATATACATATATATACATACATACATACATACATACATACATACATACATACATATATATATATATATAAGAATAAAAATAAAAAATATATAAAAAAGGGTTTTGTATGATCGTGTATAGAGGAATATATTATTTAAAAGAGTTCCAACTCTGTCTCTTCCATGCTTTTTCAAGATACCTCGACGATTGCTTTATAATTTGGACAAAATCTCAAAACACTGTGGAAGAATTCAACACCCTCCTGAACAACCTACACCCATCCATCCAATTTACAAAGGAGATGAGCAGTAGCAAATTACCGCTATTACCACAGATATATATTATAAACACACAGATACACACCAATACCTGAATTTTAAATCGTGCCATCCACCCCATACAAAACGTAACATCCCATACTGCTTAGCCAGAAGAATCTGTACTATTGTAGAGGATCTAAAGACCAGAAATCAGCGCCTGATGGAACTGAAAGAATTTCTGCTCAAGCAAAAGTACCCGTCACTACTTATAGAAAATGGTATCCAGCGGGCTTTGAAAATACCCATACAACAACTGAGGACACCGCAAAGAAGAGAAAAACAAGAAAAAATCATACCATTTATAGTGACACACAATCTATGCCACCAGAACATCTTCAATATCGCTAAAGCGAACTTACCAATCCTTGCATAAAGTAAGGAATTGAGAAATATCATTACAGATCAAAGTATAACTCTCAGTAAGAGACAGCCTAAAAGCTTGAAAAAGTTATTAACAAAGGCAAGAAATCAACCATTCACTGTGTCTAAATGCAATGATAGCCGATGCGGTACATGCCAATTAATTCATACCGGCCCATATATGAACACAAAAACAGGGAAAATATTCACCAATGCGAACATGAACTGCAAAAGTAGAAATCTAATCTACTGCATCAAATGCCCTAATTGTGAAGAACTGTACGTTGGCCAGACAGGTAATGCACTATCAGAACGCTCACGTGTGCATCGACAACAGATTAAAAACACAGAGGTCCGTCAAATACCACTGAGTAACCATCTGGCAACATGTGGTCGTGAAACTTTTATGATATTTCCATTCCATAAACTTTACAACCTGAATGAAATTGAGAGAAAACGCAAAGAAAAGGACTTTTATTAAGAAATTCAAACCCACTCTTAACAAACAATGATTAAATTAATCTTACTTGGGGTTTAAAAATCTTATCCCTATAACTAAAACACAAAAAATCTCTCAAATGTCATCATTTCTAAAAATAAACTTGGCATCATCTCTAAAAATAGCCAAACACCTGCTGCTGCTGTCCAAAGGAATATGTATAAAAGACAAAAGAACAGCCAGTCTACAACAGTACATCTGTCAGACGGGACTTTGATGACTGTCATGAGGCAGGAAAGTATACTAGTCCTTATATATTTAATACTCTATATTTAATACTCAATATTTCATATATTCAATAAGACATTCAATACTTCATTCCATTTTACTATTTATATTATATATTCCATATTCTATATCTCACATTAATTTCATAAGTATATAAATAAAACAAAAAAAAAACAGACAGAATTGGAAGTCTTTTAAATAATGTATATATATATATGGATCAAAACAGTTTGATTCAAATTCGTTGGTACTCTTGAATTTCAAGCTTGGTGCTAATCAGCCATTTTGAATATGAATGACAGAAGTTGATTGTTATTACTGGTAAAGTGGGCTGCGATTGGTCGAGGAAGGTCACACGGTGTCGTGGTTTGATGTTGGTACATGGGTAACAGCTAGTTGGAAAATACCGCATGGTGAACAGGAAGTTGACCACGTGGAGGACAGGAAATAGACCATGTGGTGGATTGGAAATCGGTCAGGTTATTGGGCGGGGGTCGAAAGGGGTGACATGTGCGAGTATATAGTTCTATACGTGGGTGTGTTGATGCACTTATATGGTTTTGCGTATATATGTGTATTGATGAGAGCGTGCGCATCTGTACATGAGCGCACACGCGCACGTCTGCAGATGCACGCACACACGCACGCACACGCTTTGATGAACACGCACGTGTGTACACACACACATACATGCGCATACACACACATGCACATGCGTATTCATTCATATGTACATATGTATATTCGCTTGCCTGTACGCATGCATATCATTGTGAGCGCATACACGCATGTGCGTGCACACGTGCATTCGCACATGCGCGTTTATGAGTATACACGCACAAAACAAGAGTTGGGGATTGGCAAGCGTTGAGAATTGGTACGCGTTGGGGATTGGTATGCAGGGTGGTGGTGGTGGTGGTAAACATTGGAGACTGGTAATTGGCGGTCCTTGTCATGGGGTTGGTTGGTAGTGATGACCTTTGTGCAGGCAGTGCAGAGGTGGTATATCCGGGTTGTTGGCAGTCAGAAGACTGAAATTTGTCAGAAGGGCATACCTCTGGTGACAGCAATACGATAAATCGCATTTCTTGTTGATGGATACTGCGGGTTGTTAGAGGATATGTAGATTTTAGCGGAGGCAGAGCTACAGTTGGGGCAGCAGGGGAATATGGTGGTGCTCTATCGACAATAGTCCACTTGATGCTGGGTATTTCATCTCGGAGATCACGAAGTTTCCAGAGAAAGCGAGACAGGGAAATAGAGTTCTCTCTGTCTCTGGATCCGAACGAGTGCATATGCTGGGAGTATCTTCCCTTGAAGTCATTAACTGTCATACCTGTATAGTGCCATCGGATGGTGTAAGGGTAGCTCTGTATACTACGGCCCTTGAGAGACCTTGGGGTTTCGGAAGTTGCAGGTTGGGATTGGTGGTGATGAGGGTGCATTTTTACATCTGTTGATGCGTGCGATGTTAGATGCAATGTTGCCTAAGCAGGAGTAGCTCACCTTGATATTGAAGAGTTTGTAATACTTATGGCCTCTGGAGAAGTGCTTCTTAATTAGCGACAGGAAACCTCTAGCTACGTTGGCGGAAACTTCCAGTTTGAAAGGGGGTTATACCATATGATTTTCCTTCTAATTCTTTTTGGTGTTTGGAGGTTGTCTACATAGTGAGATTATCAGTAAACCCACTCCTAGCCAAAGCATCATTGTAGTGGTGGTGGGAGGCGGCCCTGTTAAAGATTTCTCTATTAGCCGAGAGATTAGATAGTCATTTGCTAATGCCTAGAACTATATTTCTAATTACAGTGGGGAATGGTTTGAGCTCTTATGAATATATACTGTATCCTCGTTAGGCTTCATGTACAGATAATACTTGCCCATACTTAGGTCTAAGGTTATGTCCAAGAAATCGACTGCAGTGAGGTTGGTGGTAACTGTTATGGACAGCCCGAACTCCTTAAATATTTTTATCAAGTCCTTCCTGAATCTGTCCATGGTGTGGCCGTTCATATGGCTTGAGGTAGCCAGGCCGTCATCCCTATAGAGGGCCGACCTATGTGAGCGGGTACGTCTCTTGAGGGTATCCAAGATGTATAACCAAACGAGGTTGGCGATTTCAGCCTCGTCAAAGCTCCCCATTGAGACGTCAAACATTGGGTCATCTTCTTTTCTCACCCGAAAGGAATCGTCGTGGACCAGAATTGACTTTCTAGCATTCATGATAATTCTGATCTCAAGGTCACTAATGCTGGTGTATTGCTCAGAAAATGTTAGGGCCTTTGGAAGGAGGGGCTTAGATATGGAAGGGTAGAAGTCAATATTGTTGAACTGGTTTAATCTGCAGGCTGATTTATTCTCAATACCACAGAACCAGTCAACGACGGTTGCACTGGAGTTCCATTGGATCAACTCTGTAGCCCTTCTGATATTGGAGTTGATTGTATCGAGAATACATTTGCTAATAAGACTTCTGACTGCCGACAAACCGGATATTCCACCTTAGTACCAGGTGCTACTCTACACTGCCTGCACCAAGGTCATTGCTACTAGCCAATCCCATGAGCAGGACCACCAATTACCAATCCCCAACGTTTACCAATTCCTAACGCTTACCAATTCCCAACATTTACCAATCCCCAAAGCTTTTTTTGCATGTGTATACTCATGCACATGTGCACACCATGCATGTGTGCATGCACACTGGCATGCATGCTTACATGCATGCGAATATACATAACAACGTATCAATGAATATGTGTGCGTGTGTGCATATGAGTATGTGCGTGTATGTGGGTGTGTGTTCCTTCAAGTGCATGTCCATGTGCAGATGCGCACACTCGCATCAATATACACATGCACACAAAACCATATGAGCATGTCTGCACACCTACATATAGAACTATATACATGCACATGCTGCCCCTTCCTACTCCCCACCGACAACTTGACCGATTTCCTAATCGACACGTGATCTATTTCCTGTCCTCCACGTGGTCAATCTCCTGTTCATCATGTGGTATTTTACAACTAACTGTTACCTATATACCAACATCAAACCATGACATTGTGTGACCTTCCTCGATCAATCGCAGCCCACCTTATGGTAATAACAATCAACTTCTGTCATTCAAATTCAAAATAGCTGACGACTAGCATCACGCTTGAAATTCAAGAGTACCAATGAATTTGAATCGAACTGTTTTGATCCATACATGTCACTCCTTATAAATTTGCCAGATATCTTTCTTTCGTTTGACTACTCATTTGTATGTATGTGTATATATATATATATATATATATATATTCCTTTTTTCCTTTCATTTTAGTCCTCTCTCCTTGTTTGCCCTTTCTGATACTAGCCCCTATTTCCTTTTCCAAGTTAAGGATAACTGATTTCATCGATCTAAAAAACGTAAACAAACATACGTGCATGCACACACATTCAATACATTCATACACGCATACACAAACATAGGTGTGTATGAATATGAATGCATATGTATGAGATTATATAATATATATATATATATATATATATATATATATATATATATATACATACACACACACACACACTCATACATTGCTTACCTTAGAAGCACACTGTCAAGAGATGGTGGTCTTGATGCAGAGATATATTGTCGAATAGGACAGAGAAGTGTTGCATTTGGAAAGCTGGAAAAGCGAGTTTGAGGGGATGGAGGTATTTCCTTGAAGACAAAAATAAGTATCTTTAAAATGTAAAAACTGCAGTTCTTTATTTGAGTGAAACTTGGACTACTTAGCTGTCATATGAAAATGCTGGAGAGATTTCATGAAAAGTGCCTCAGACATATCTTGGGAGTCAAGTGGGAATATTTCATACCTGATACAGAAGTTTTGGCGCGTGTTCTACAAGGGAGGTTACTTTAGGTTACATTTTAGTTTACTTTTCAATTTCTAAAAACCCATAAGATGTTCGCTAAAGATCAGCGACAAGACGAAGGCAGTTGCATTTTTACAAAAACCAGAAGGCAGTTGTATTTCTACAAGAAACCAGCACTAAATTCACATCATTTCTTAAGAAAACGAAAAGTGCCACTTTGGCGTGTGATCTACAATTTAAAGGGAGAATATTTTAGGTTACTTTTTAGTTTACTTTGTGTTAGTGCTACTTACCATGTGATCTATGTGAGCAAATTTACTTTGGTGGGTGCTGTATGCGCTTATTTTAATTATTATATGGTTTTCTTATTAAAATAGTAAGAATTTTGAAAAATACATATACAATGCTAAGTATGTACAAAATAATTTATTTAAAAAAATTGAATAGCAATTTGATAATAAAGGTGAAATACAAATTTGAATAATTTTATCAATGAATCCAGAGAACATCTAGAAACATAAGAAAAAGGTCTTCAGCACTTTTCCTCATCTGCAGTCAACAGAAATAATCAAGGTGAGATTGGAAGGTTCTTTGGTTCACTCCTCTCATCTTTTTCAAAATATGAATTTTCGAATCCAACCAGGTTCTTTCAATTGCTTCAGTATTGGTTCCAGTGTTTGGATCAACATGATATCTTTGGTGGTTGACAGTAGAATAGTGGAAATTTAGATGATTTAGTTTGGAGCATGCTGGCCATTCATTGGAATGAATAACTGAATTTTCTGAAACTTCTCTTTGGATTATGAGTTCAAGTGCGTATGCACATTGTAGCTCAATTGAACAACATGTTATCTTGGCTCAAATGAGATGGGTTGGACATGTTATTTATTAGAATGAAAGATGAGCAATTGCCAAAACGTCTTTGTTTGGTGAGCTCAACTCTGGTAAGCGACTGCAACGTAAGCCAAGGAAAAGTTATAAAGACTGTGTGAAGTTCTCTTCACACAGTCTTTATAACTGAAGAACCTAGACATGAACATGAGTGATTGGAAAACTGATGCTCTGGATTGGAACAAGTGGAGAAGTGCTGTTAGTACCGGTTGCAACGGCTAGGAGGAAAAGATGATTCAGTGCTCTGAGCTTAAAAGGGCCTATCAGAAAGGGACAAGTAGAACTGAAACCAGCAGTAAATATTGGATATGCATTGTGTGCAATCGGGTTCTGTGGTCAAAATCAGGATACACAAATCATATGAAGTCACATGAAAATCGAAATGCCCAGGTAGGTAATAATATTGAATCTCAAACCACCTCATACAACTTGTGTCATATGTCACAAAACTTGTATGACAATATATGGACTTAAAAGACATATGCTAATTCCCCAAAAACATTCCTTCAGGATCAGATTTCAAAGGGCAAATAAGGAAATTTGAATAATATGTGTCACTTGTATTTTAAATCCTGTCAGTCAGCAGCTGATCTTAAAAGTCATCTCAGGGCTTATCACTGGAGTGATTGTGCAGTGTGTGTGTTGATGGGACGCTTATCACCTATCAAGATGAAGCAATCATATATATATATATATATATAGATGTATGTATGTATGTATATATATATATATATATATATATATATATATATATATATATATATATATATATATATATATATGTATATATATGTATATATATATAAATATCGAGAGAGAGAGAGAGAGAGAGAGAGAGAGAGTGGAAGCTACACAGCTAACAACATATATATGTCTCCATCCTTTTATGAAAACTTAAAAAAATTTTTTTGTCTTATTGAAAGAACTGACCAGCTGTATAGATGTAAACACAATTTTTTCTTCTTCCTTTCTTCCTTCTTTCTTTCGTTCTCTTTTCCATTTTAACACTCAGATACACAGGCACACACACACATGCACACACACACACACAACACACCCACTCTCTCTCACTTTCTCCCCCATTCCTCACCCTCTTTTACTATCCTATATATCTCTCTCCACCCTACACACTCAATAAAACTATAAAAAGAGACAAATCCCCTCAAAAAAATTTAAATATGAAGATTTTACTAGAATAGATGCAAGCGCTAATATATGATTTATAAAAACATGTTACATATTAATAAAAATCTGTAAATGTACAACCATCCAGATCTCTGAGTACCTTATTTTTTCTAATATATATATATATATATATATATATATATATATATATATATATATATATATATATAAATAAATGTATACATATATGTATGTATGTATGTATGTATGTATGTATGTCATTATTCAGTCTATTTCAAGATTTCTTGCCAATAGAGAAAGTACCGGATTTTAACCTAGATCCAATTGGAATTTCACCATCAACGATGGGGTATTTTTGTTTGTGTGTATGTATATATGCATGTCTGCATGTATGTATGTATGCTCAAAATGAGGAGTAGATAGACAGCCGACAACTGATGAAGAGTCCTTTCTCTGTGTTAATTTGTCCTGTTTTCCATTTTTTCGTTGTTTACCTATTTCACTTGTTTTTCCCTCATTTGTTTACGTATTTCATGTTATTTGCACCATTGATGACATCCTGTACCTACATATGCTTGTATATATATCTATATATATTATATATTATTTATTATATACATATATATATCGTCCAACCCATGCTAGCATGGAAAGCGGACGTTAAACGATGATGATGATGATGATGATGATATATATATATGTATATATATGTTCTTTTATTCTTTTACTCGTTTCAGTCATTTGACTGTGGTCATGCTGGATCACCACCTTTAGTCGAACAAATTGACCCTATGACTTATTCTTTGTAAGCCTAGTACTTATTTGATCAGCTCCATTTTGTCGAACACTAAGTTATGGGGACGTAAACACATTAACATCAATTCTCATCGGTGGGGGGACAAACACAGACACACAAATACACACACACACACACACACACACACACACACACACACACACACACACACACACACACATTCTATGGTCTTCTTTCAGTTTCTGTTTACCAAATCCACTCACAAGGCTTTGGTTGGCTCGATGCTAGAGTAGAAAACACTTGCCAGGATGCTACGCAGTGGGACTGAACCTGAAACCATGTGGTTGGGAAACAAGCTTCTTACCACACACTCACACCTGTGCATATATATATATATATATATATATATATATATATATGTATGTATCTATGTATTCATATGTATATATATATATATATATATGTGTATGTACATGTGTGTGTGTGTGTATTTGTGTATATACACACTCACATACATTATGTGAGTGATATTTTCAGCCGAGATGCTACATCATATACTCGAGTGCTTCAATTCTGTGTATTTACATACATTTACTAGATTTCTGACAATCATTAATTGTGTTGATGTGCCATTTTCTATCATTAATAGATTTGTCAGTATTTTTGACGACTCAAGTATGCTAGTATTTATATATTATGTAAGGTTGCTTGGAAGCGCTCCTAAGGAACATGTGAACCAGTACAATATACATGGTTAGGTTTGCAGAGAGTAGTGATTAAACCGTCATACACTCCAATCTAACCTCTTGGACCAAGTAGCTTAAAACCCAGTACTTATTTCTCAAACGACAGCCATTATCTTGCAATTGTAGCTACTGTACTGTTCCTCTCCTCTCTATATTCTCAATTCTCTCTTCTTTTACTTGTTCTCTATAAATTCTCCATTGACTCCTTCCTTCACTTCTAATGTCATTTTGATCTGATTATTACTTTAAAGCCTTCTCTCTCCCCTTATACTGAGATGGGGCTTTATATTCATATACATTGAGTATTTTCAACCTCCAAAATTTATCTCACCCGATGATGGAATAAGTGACCCTATAATTATAACTTAAGTTTGTGTCATTTGATATATGTCCTGGGTATGAAATTAAAACTGCATCCAGTGGCGAGGCTTCAGTTCGGGAGTTCTGGAGTTGTGGTCGGTTCTGACCCAGAAAGGTAGTACTTGTCGGGGTGCCATTTATAGGTTGAATGGATTTTGTAAGGACAGATTGAGCTTTATGGCTGTGGTGAAAGCAATCAAACTAGAAGAAGGAAAACTCCAAAATTAATACCCTCTTCCAGCATGCCCTAAGCCAGCATGGAAGAGCATGGTTAATAACAATAACGTGAAGTATGTCCAATAAATTAGATTCATACTATCTCATGTTAGTGCACATTCTGCTGCAGGTGAAGATAGCGTGAAACGATGATTTGTTATACGTTTGCTAACATTAATTAAGCACAAGGCACACACAACACACACTACTGTACTTACTGATCAGTGAATCTCAGAAACAGCCATGAAGGACTGCCTGGGTTCTCGACTCTTTTATCTGTGATGTAAGAGTATCAACTCTCCGAATATTTATCTACCTATGAAGAACTACTCTGGTCTTTCTTTTAGCTCTTTTATTGCTTAATCATATTTACTTAATTATGTATTGCAGAGTGAGGAAGGATACTTAAAGCTCCCCTGAAACCTAGATCATTGAACACTCGCTAGGAAATTTACAGCCCTTGAATCCATTTCAATGCTACTTGCTGCAAGCATTGGATTCCCTGTTGTCCGATTAGACCCAGATGTGTCCTTACGATCCAAAAGCTGCCTGTGAATCCCTTGTTCTCGCTTCCTTTAGCCCACAAAAGACCTGTCTAAGGGAGATAACCCATCCTCACTGACCCCGGACTATTTATTCTTTGGTGACTAAATGACCAAATAACCATAACGAATTACTGCCTACCAGAGGTGAAGAGTTACATTCTGGTGAGACGTTCATGAGCTAAGGCCCATGTGGATGCAAGACCATTGATCACTCTATGACCGGGCATAGACTTAACTGTGTGTGTATAAGAAATAATGATAAACATAAGTTTACTATGGTTGTTTGGAGCCCTGCTATAGGTGTTTCTAGTGTATTTAGATATTCAGCCACAGCAGATCACCAGGAAACACTTTATTGTATTACGTTACAGATGTTGCTTATGTGTGTATGTGTGTGTGTGTGTGTGTGTGCGTGCGTGCGCGCGTGTACAGTTAGATGTACGACTACTGCTCTATGATTTAGACCTTCAAGTAGTCACAGCCATAAACACACCAACACCGGTTGTCAAGCGGTGATGAGGGACAAATACGGGTACACACACACACACACACACACACATTCGGCTTCTAGTATTGTGGTCAGTCGACCACTGTGCCTAGTAGTGTTACTAGTTATGATATAAAGAGTATCTGTGGAGGAAAATTAAGATAAGCACCATAATAAATATTTAGTTCCTGTGTACGTTTCACTACTGTAGTTATTTTAAAGTCAGCATTGGATATTTCAAGAGATTTTGGATACCTAACTGCAATGCAAAATCAAGGAAACACTATATTGCGTTTCGTTACATAGATCAAATATCAAATGTTTGGTCTCTGTAACGGAATGCAATAAAATGTACCCTTGATTATACATTGCATTAAGCATCCAAATGCACATGGTACATTCAGTGGTGAGTTCCAAATAACTGCAATAGTGAAACGAACGTAGAAACTAAATATTTATTATGATGCTTATCTTTATTCCCACTATATCTTTTATCTTTTACTTATTTCAGTCAGACTGTGGCCATGCCGGGGCAGCGCCTTGAAGGATTTTAATTGAACAAATCGCCCCAGTACATTTTTTCTTTAAACCCTGATACTTATTCTATCGGCCGTTTTTGTCGAAACGTTAGATCACAGGGACGTAAACACACCAACACTAGTTGTCAAATGGTGATGAGGGACAAATACGGTACACACACACACACACACACACACACACAAGACACTTTTTAAAATGCCAGATGGGACTGAACTAAGAAGCAAACTTTTTACCACACACCCACATCAGCACCTATGGATCTCCGAGCCCCCAGAAACAGGTGTTGGATCTATTAATATAAATATCTATATATTCATACTTAAATCTCTCTCTTTCTCTTTATATATATATATGTTGCAAATAATAAGATTCATTGAAATTAGAATGTATGTACCGCCAACAAACTCAGAACGTAAACGACTGTAACAAAATACTATGAAGGAATTTTGTTCGGTGCTCTAGAGACTGCCGTTTCATTTTCTGGGCTCGTTATCAACAACAAACCCAACAACGACAACTAGTGCCAGTAGAATTGACTTTCAGTCTTCCCTTCAATCTCTATTCCGAAATTTTGGATCTTAAGTTAATGAAATAATTTTATTCGCGAAGATACTAAAGTGTAAGGGAAATAACTCTCACAGCTAACTCTTTCGTCTAACCATAGTTTTCTCCCTTCACCACCTGTTTTTTTTACAGAGTACATTAACTACTTCATATATTCCTATGAGTCATATAGTAATATTGCGAGACAAAGGCCAAGTGTTTTCGTTACATACATACTCGTGAACAAACATAAAATAACAAAAATGTATTTCCTATAGATATACACTCTCATAGATACACACATCTACATACGCACTCTCAAACAACGACCCTCCCCATATTCACAGATATATTTTCGCCTACATCTAACATATTATAAACAACAGCCATTTGTTTGCGTTAGCGATAAAAATGTGTTTCTAATGTTACATTGAGAAGGGGAAAGTTGTGCATATCTGAGAGAGACTATTTCTGTGAAACTCACACCAGCAACCCACTGAACGTCCTACTTACATACTTCCATTTTTGCATATTGTTTTTTTTGAAAAATTTATATCATTTTACTAACGCTATTAGCATCACCACGGACGCCATCATTTGAAATCACCGAGGAGACTATTTGGATGATCTATTTGTTAGAAATCACGCCTTGTTATTGAGGAACAGTGAATAATAAAATCCGAGATACAGTGATCCGATAACGTAGCCTCTACGCGGTTTTTTTTATTTGTTTGAAATACCAGCTAGATCTCCTTCAAACCACACTATACTCTTTAAACGATTGGATTGTCATGGATGAAATGCTTTTTATAATTGGTTTGTGCAATCACTGTTGACCTGGTTTTAAGCAACAGTAGCAAGAGCAACAACTCGCAACTTTAAGGCATTATTTAACCACTCAAAATATGTCCAGCCCTTGTAATAAGCGGTGTAGCGTCATCGAAAAGTGGGTATTTACATTTGCTTATATATCATACTTTCGTTAATTGTTCATGTGTGTGTGCGCCTACCTTTGAGGTTAGGGCGTTGCACTTATGATCGAAAGTTTGTGGTTTCAATTCCTAGACCAGGTGATGCGTTGTGCTTTTGAACATTAGACTGGCAAAAATGAAGGATCCTGTGACGGATCAGTGTCCTGTCTAAGGAGAGAATGCATTCATCACAGAATTCGGGAAGCTGGCCTTATGATCTCCATGGTTCGGGAAGGACCTTTTACCCTTTTGTTTTGCTGGAAAAATATTTCGGATAGAGGTGGGGATGGGGAATATAGTAAAAAAAAAAAATTTTTTTTGCATAATCGTATGAGATACAGAAATTTGCTAAAATTTTCTAAGAATGCCAAAAAATAAAATAAAAGTGTTATGACGGGTTAAATGGAGTGCTTCAATAAGAACACTGCCAATTGAGAAAATTGTTGAAAAATTTTTCTGTGATATACTTATTTCAAAACTCCACTTTAACATTATTACAAATTAGTGCACAACCAGAATATTCTTAAGCATATCTAGACACCAAAATCTGACGATGGGCTTGCCTGTCCAGTAGAAGTAGAAAAATCTCTGCAGAATTGTGGTCCACATAACAGAAGGCAAATAATACAGGTCAGTTATTGTTGTTTGCAACTGCAAGATAAAGGCCAGTTCTGTGGCTTCTACCACTTGTTTGTCCCAAGATTTTATCTTCATCTTAAATCTAGGAAGATAAGTGACGAAAATATGGGTCACCAGTGTGTCGCCCTACAGGGACTGAGCCAGGGTAGTAGGAGCAGGGAAAGGCTATAGCTTTTCCATTTGTTATAGAGAGGGAAAGAAATCCAGTTACTACAACACCTGTGCTGTGATGTTTTCTGGGCACTGTCGGTGATGATGCGTAGGCACACACCAAAGCTGCAGAAATATCTGGGCCACTGCGACGGTGATGACGACAACAAAGACAGAGAATAAGTTTGGCCAATCTTCGTGGGACATGTCTTTTCACAGCTCATGTGTTTGAGTTGCAATCTTGGGTCAAGTATACCAAAGCTGAGCATTTGGCATCCTGAATGTTGCCAGGCGCACACAACACTCCACAAGCTGGATAACGCAATGCACAGTAAAACAACTCTCACCTTTAGAAGATTAGTGGTGGGAAAATATTAATACATGGAAAGTCAAGTTGTTCACACATCTCAAGTTCAAAGACATCTGAAATATGTGTGGGAACAAAAATCATCACCCATGGAAAACAATTTGGTGCGTTGGGTGTAAGATTTACCACAGAAGCAGAATTCCATCACTCCATTGAAGGATGAGGATTTCATCCTCCTGTCAACTTATATGGGTAAAGATGTGGCAGAAGTGAAATCTGTGGCCATGCTACTAAAAATAAACATCTAATGGCTGATAGCAATAATTTTGAACAGTTTGTCCAGAGGGTTTGATCCTTAGCTACCATGATTAATCCTTCTTTTCGCTTTTTTGAGAATTCTCTTTTTCAACCATATCCAAGTGTCTTCGCCTCTTTCTGCTTCAGTATTCTTCAGAAACTGAGTATGTAAATATTTCCCATATAACTTGTTTTCCTTTCTTCAAGCATTTCATCTTTTGTTTGTCCTCGTCCTAAGTATGTTTGCATTGCTTACTGCTGCTAGCAATTCTTCAGTGTTTTCTTTAACATACTGATTGAAACTTTTCACTTCTACGTTCGTATAAAATTTCATACTGATCAGTTCCTTTCCTTCATTTTTATATTTCATGTATAGCCTGTCGAGATTTTCCCTTTTTCTGAGTTTTTCAATTAATATCTTGCTTTGTTCCAATTCACAAGACTAGACTCATGTTTCACTACTGATACAGCCCTTGATTTACTGCCTTTACAATGTTTCCAGAATATAACTAAGATTTCAGTAACAAATCAATCCTTCTGAAGTACTCTTTTAAAATGGTTCCCTTCATTTCTTTGTTTTTGATGGTATCTGATTCCAAAATTCCCAAATACTTGTATCCTTGATTCTCTTTAAAACCTTTCATTACCTGATTATTTGGCAGTTTGATTCTGCTTTATATTCTCCTCCTCACCATCAAAATGGCAATCTATTGATACCAAATTCCATGTCTATGCCATTACTGAAAATCTTTCTATGGTCACCAGTGTACCAAGTTGATCTTCACTTTTCTCATTGCAATTTAAACCATTCATGATGGTTAACCATTCCAACTCTATTTCTCAAATCATATCCTGTTTTAACATCTCTCAAAATCATCGACAGAGGTATTACTATCAACAAAAACAAAAGTGGTGAGAGACTATCTCCCTGAAATATTCCTCTTCTGATGTTTATCAAATTCCTGCAGATACTGACTCTGTTTTTCAGGTTGGCATACTTTCTTTTTAGCAGTCTTTGTACACTTTCTGCCACTCCAAATATCTCCATATATTTCCCTGTCCAGCTGTGACATGCCATATCATAGGCCCTTTTGTAATCTATCCATGCTATTCCTAGTCCCATTAACCCTCTTTTGCAGTTCCTTAATACCATCTTGTCTATTAATACCTGATCTTTTGCTCCCCCACTTGACCTATGTTTACAACTCTTCTGCTTATCTGTTAATAACCATTCATTATCCAAAAACTTTGTCAAAAGTTTCCAGATGATTGGTAAACATGTTATTAGTCGATAGTTTGACACTCCATTACGCTTTGACACATCATTCAAGATTAATGTCGCTTTTTCCATGTGTCATCCACAGAGGAGCATCAACTCCATTGGCTTGTAATTCTCAAATGGCATAATGTAAGTAATTCAGTCCAATATCCCTGCAATCCTTCGGGACCTAGTGACTTCCAATTTTTCATTTTTCTTATTTGTTTCTCTGTTGCTGTCTGATATTATGACGTTTTCTTGTCTGTTTTTATTTCTCATCTTTTCAGCTTTTTCCATCCAATTAGCTTCATCATTATGCACAACTGATCGATTCCAGATCTTACCCCCAAACCGTACACGTTCTTCCCGATTCGGTATGACACCATTGTCTTGAATCTCTTTCTCTAACATTTCAAACAATTTTTTCTGATTTGTCTGGAATATCCTGTTCTGTATAAATTGTTCTGTACGTCCGTCATACCTTGTTAACTTACCTGTTTGTGCAACAATTCTTTGCCTGACCTCTTCAAGAACAACTTCAATTTCTTTACTGTGTCCTTTGTATTTTCTTTCCAATTAATCTTTAATTCTAATGTTCTACAGTTCACTGTTTCTCCAACTTTCTAACCTGCTCATATCTTTTCACAATTCTTCAACCTTCTCAACTATTCTTTTTCTCCACCATGGTTCTTATTTGTGTCCTTTTGTATAATTTTTTATTCCAAGATGTTTAGCAGTTACACATGTAGCTACTTTGAACAACTCATTCAGTTTCAGTGATGTCAGCAGTTTGTATGTATCCTAGGATTTTGTTGACTTGACTCGCTTTTTCTCTCAATTTTTTTCCCTATCTATGTTCTTCAAATTTGGTGGCCTATCCTTAATTGTCATCTGTTCCACAATTTCTTCTACTATTTTGATTTGTTTTTCAATTCCTCTGCTTTGCAATCCTCTCTTAATTTCTCTATCTATATTCAGGATCTCAGTGTTTTCAATCATTGTTTTCGGCTTCAACCAATGATTCATTTCTTTGACTTTTATCCATTTGACTATCTAATTGTTCTTCATTGGGTTCACTTCTTTCAAATTCCATTGCAATGTCTCTTTTTATCTCACCTAACTCTACATCTGAAAGCTATCCATTTGTTTTAATTTGTTTAGTCTGGTCGGCAAGTCTTTGTTCAGTAGTTTCAAAGACACTGATTTCTCTTCATTTGGCTATCATTCGCTTTCTGTATCCTTTTTGGCATTATTATTATTATTATTATTATTATTATTATTATTATTATTATTATTATTATTATTATTTCTCTGAAGCTTGGTGGATGGCAGAATCAATCTGGTGATATACTGGTGATATTTCTTTTTTTTCTTTTCCGACATTAGCTTAATGATTCATCGTTGCTGGATCGATAAATAATAATAATAATAATAATAATAATAATAATAATAATAATAATAAAAATTACTTGCAAGATATTAAGATCAATTTCATCGATTCAATCTTTCTCCAAAAAATATTAGTTCTTGATTTAATCTTTGAAACCATTACTATTACATATTTAAAGGCGACTGAACAATACAAACAACAGCAATCTTTGGCAGCAGACCATAGAAACGATAATGGGTTAGAGAAAATATGGTGGCGGATGGTAGAAGCGACAGAATGTTGGAAGTGAAGAACGCTGCTTATGGCTGACAGATGGAAACCTGAATTGCTAATTAGAGCCGCTCAGCAACAAGCCAGTCAAACGAACTTGAAGTAGGAAAAGATTGATAAAATTCAGTTGAAGAGCAAATACAGAATCTGTGAAAAAAAGGACGAATGTTAGCTATCACAAAAAGAGTAGAAGTGCAGGCATGACTGTGTTGCTAAAATAATGTAATAGTTTATGGATTCAAAGTGACAGAAAGTGGTATGAATGCAAGCCAGGGGCTGTGATGATGAATGACAGTAGCAGGAAGGAAATCAGATATAAATGTAGAGGACAAAAGACAAAACAGAAAGCAAAACAAAACAAAAAAAAAAACAATAAAAAAAAACAAAAAAGATGTAAGATCATAGACTTTGCAATACCATATGATAATAGAGTGCATATCAAAGAAGTTAAGAAAATCGAGAAGTATCAGAATCTTACCAGAGAGATAAACAGATTGTTAAAGACTAACATCCAATTTAAGTGGGAAATAAATATTACCTTTTGCTATTAATACTGCTTCTATCACTATTAAATACTTTTTAATAAACCCTTTGGCTATCTTCGACACCTGTGTTTGAATAGACACTGAGATTCTATGTATATTGCTGACAGAAGAATTGGCTACTATGTCTAGCTGCGGATATCTGTCAATGACAAGGACAAGGAAGGCCGAAATCACGTGATTTGGCATAGAAAGATTTGTGTTTGTCTGCCAGCAATATAAACACAAATGCTTTTATGTATCACAAACAAATATAAGATGTATATAACGTAAATAACGTAGCATTTTGTGTTCTAACATAACATCCACTTTAAATGGGAGACAATTATTACCTTTTGGCTTTAATACTGCTTCTGTTTCTATTGATTATTTATTGAAATAATGTTTTCAGATATGCTGACTTACACCGTGATATTTACTCGGGTCCCTCTAGTAGTAGTAGTAGTATTAGTAGTAGTAGTAGTAGTAGTAGTAGTAGTAATTCCGCCAGTTAGAAATAATGCAATGGATTCACTGATAGACTGATAGAAAGTCTATTACATCGACCCCAGTGTTTCACTGGATTGGAATCGGTAGTGTGCTGGACACATTACCTCAAGGTATGTAGCTTATACACATTAATGTTGCAAGTTCAATCAAAGCCTTTAGTCCTCTCTTCAAGTATTTCCGACAACCTCAATTTCTTTTACATTAGCTTTGGGGAGTCGAATCTTGATACATTATTAAGCTAATGTCTTTCCTAAGGGAATAAAAAAAAGCAGTAAATATATAATTTTACCTCCACAAGAAGGAAGACTGGTGGTAGTCGTGGTGTGGGAATAAATGATTTAGTCAAGTTGGTGACAATTTCAAAGAATAAAACTCCGGTGGTTCATTGCCGATTCTCTGTCAAACCATTTCATTATTTTATTCCATTGTTTTGGGTTATAATTTGGAATATTCTGGAACGAAAATGTTATAATAATATAACTTCTCAAAGAAGGGAGAGAATATTTTATCACAAAACTTGAAAGGACCCTAAAAATATGAGGAATACAACGACTATAAAGCAAGTGAGGTAACTATCTATCTTAAGGACGGACGATAGTCAAATCGACTCAGCGCAAGTTTGCATTTTTTTTTTTGCTTTCAAAAGTGTGTCTTGTATAATATTTTTTATGTAAAAATTGTGCAACAAATAATACATTCGATCGTGCAAATTGTTTCCACAGGAAATCTGCCCTGTGTGGCATATTTCCTAGTTTTGTGAATTTGTTTTCGGCTTGCTTAGCCATCTTCCTTTGGAGGATGGCGTCTTCAAGCCATGAAGACAGTTTTTCTATTATGACAAACGCCAGTCACCTTGGAGACACGTTTGACATAAACTTTCCTACACTCACTCTACCAAATATTAATGAAAGAAGGATGGAGGAGAGAAATTCAAAAAGAACGAATACAAACGTAAACATGAATGCCAGTACTACCACCAACACCAACACCAACACCACCAACAACAACGATATCATCGCAAAGCCGTCCATCATGACCTCCACCGAAGACAGTAACACCAATACCACTACTACAACTTCAACTTCAACCGCTACAACTGACACCTCTGCTACCCCCCCCCCCCCAAGCTAAAACAAATTTCGTTGACGTGATAAAACAAAAGAGAACTATCGTAAAATTCACTGAACAAGAAATAAACACAAAGGTACTTCTTAGCAAAGAAGGAGATAATTTACATATCCATATCCCAAAACATATCATAGAAAACACACAAAAAAGGCAATAATATATAAAATTATCAACACGAAGACAAGACGAACGGAAAATGCACCACAACCAAAAATAGAAAAATGCCTTCGCCGTGTATGGGCACATAAAGAATACATCAATTGGTGGCATAAATTCGGCACAGTTCAAGTTGCGATTCCACAATGAAAATCTGGCCAAACAATTTTCAACATTAACTCTTCGTACGGACGAGTTGGTGATGATACCAACATACTTAGGCCAGAGAGTGACGAAAGTCACATTAAAAAATGTGCCACCAGAAGTAGAAACACAATGGCTAGTATCGGCTATCTGGTTTGAAATGACGGAGACTAACATTCTGGAAATTGCCGTTTTAGAACAACAAAACTGGGTCGGAAAGACAATTCAAATACTTATGCAAATTGATCAACCATAGACAAGATACCCACCTCTATAGAATTGTCAGAGGGCTACAGACTGTATGTAGTGGTGGAGGGTAGGCGGCCACGCTGCTATCTGTGCGGCAGCAAAGCACATTTAAAAAAGAACTGTCCAACTGCTGCACAACAACAAGAGCATCAGCAACAACCAAAACACTGAGAAAAAAGCGTTACTACCCGCACCACCATCAACACAGAAGACGACTAAAGAAGCATACCAGCCAAATCCATCAACATCAACAACCGAAAATAAAACAATACCTGAAAAAATATCACCACCAACAATAACAAGTACTAAAAGTACAGGAAAACCAAAAGAAGATACTAAAACTGATCCCTCCTCCCCTATATCACATACACCTCACACGAACAATCAACAACCAACACCAACAAAAACAACAACACAACCACTTACACAAATACACATAGAGGCTTACAAAATCCCCTTACCCCCTTCCGATTCCTCAGAAATTTCGTTGGTAGACGAAAGTAGTGAGGAATGGCAAATAGCCAGAAAAGGAAGGAGGAAGAGGAGCAAAAAAAGAACTAAACCAAACGCAAACGCGACCAAAGCAGGGAGATATACTACTCTCGAAAAAATTTCGAACAAACAATACCATCACCAACACCACAAAAACACATACCGCAACCATGCTCACAGCCATAAACACTAAAAACACAGAGATGATGGAATACATCAACTCAAAAACAGATTTAACGGAAGATGACACAAAAACAAACAATCACCCGCACACAACACCACCAGAACGCATCAAAATTTTGCACGTCACACCGACCTTGCACCACACACTAAAATCCCTCTACCCCAATGCGGTAGGGGGATGTCAAAAATACTTTTCCAAAAGACTGTATTGCAAACTCCTTGATGAAAAATCAAAGGAGGAAACAAAAATTTCGAACGGTAAGTGACTCCCAGTTCCTTTCGTTTGTGTTTTAAAACACACAACTCATTAGGATCATGATCAAGATTGGTTGTGTGAATGCGCGTGGCTTGGGGTCCCCTTTGAAACAAGGGTACCTCTTAAATGACATAAAGTCACATGAGTTAGGAATTATAGCCATAAGTGAGACCAGACTCCATAATCCACGGATCCTAAAGTCTATATTTGGCGGACAGTTTAACATTTATTTTTCTCCTTGTCTGCCGAGAATTGGCGGTAGTGGCACGGTGGTACTTTTTCGCAAGAGTCTGGATCTCGATGTAAAGTCAATATTCGTAGACTCGCGGGGTAGACTGGTTGTCCTGGATGTCGACGGCAGCGATGGGTGTGCTTTTCAACTCGTATCAGTCTATGTACCGCCTTTAACAAAGTCGGCCAGATTTCTTTCGACGTCTAGAAGTATTCCTAGGAACTTTTCATCCTTTATTTTTAGTGGGGTATTAGAATGCTACCTTGGACACGCATCTAGACTACGTGGGCAGAGATAGGAATAGACGGGGATGCAAATGCCTCAGAGACCTGCTCAGATGCTTTCAACTGTCTGACAGGTTCTGATTCGACCACCCAAATGCGTCAACGTTGACATGGAGCAACCGCATTGGGTTGTCGAGATCGTATCTAGATAGAATACTGTGTAAGACAGTAGATAGGGACAGCTTAGGATGTCCATAATTCTACATAGTCAGCTACACGGATCACAAACTTGTGACGTGTACGCTAGACTTAGATAAGGCACATAGGCAGGGCCCCGGTTACTGGAAACTGAACGCGTCTTTCCCGTCGAGACAGGTTTTCAGAGACCGAATTAGCATACTAGTAAAGAAGGCTTTGACAGGAGCCATCATCAACAACAAATGGTGGTTTGCCCTCAAGAGAGCAATAAAAGCAGAAGCGATTAGGTAGAGCAAAGCACTAGCGACAGATAGAAACAGAGTAGAGGGTAACCTAGTCAAGAAGCTAGAAGAGGCGATCAGAAGCGGTATCGCATCCGACGTTTTGGCGGCGAGGTTGGCCCTCGACCAACACTTAACGCCAAACATGAAGGGTGTGTTGTCAGGGCTAGGATGCGTGTTCTAAGGAACGAAGGTGTTGGCGCCGCGCGAGAGGCCTGGGTGGCGGTGGCGCAACAGGGCAACAAAGCCACCATTCGGTCTCTGGTAGATGAACAAGGGTGCGAATTGCTCGAGCCCAGCAAAATGTGCGAGGCGTTTCAGCAGCATTTTGCCCGATTGTTCGGGACGAGTGGCCTACCTGCACAGCCTGCCAGGACTCTCGGCAAGAGAAGCAGAGTGTTGTGAAGGTGCTATCACGGCGGCGGAAGTGCGAGACGCGATGGGACAAATCGCCGGGTTTGGATTGTCTGCCCTACGAGCTTTATTGTCATATGCCAGACTTGTTTGGAGACGTCTTGACAGCAGTGTACTGCAACTGGCAGCAAACAGGAGCATCCCCGGTTGTGTGAGCCGAGGAGCTGTAACGCTGCTGAAGAAAGATCCAAACAAGGGGGACGTAATAGATAACTTTAGGCCCATCACTCTGCTCAATGCAGATTTTAAAATTTTGGCCAAGGTGTTAGCCAAGAGGTTGGCGCTTGATCGAGAAACTGGTCGACAAGGCGCAATCATGTGCCGTGCCGGGCCGGAGCATCCATGACAACCTCCATCTGATGCTCTACATTATAGACAGGGTGGTTAAGGAACCTGGCATGGGTGGGGCCCTGATCAATTTGGATCAATCGAAAGCTTTCGATAGGGTAGACCATCGATACTTGGAGGCTGTCATCATAGCAGCCGGTTTCGGTCCAGCCTTCCGCAACTGGATGGCTGTCTTGTACAGAGGCATCCGTTCGGCAATTCGCGTAAATAGGCATCTATCGAGACCTTTCGATGTTGCACGTTCAGTCCGTCAGGGATGCTCCCTCTCGTCGCTTCTGTATGTATTGACTCTCAATCCACTACTGCGGAAGCTGGCGATGCTGAGGGGCATCCCGCGAGAATTGGGGTTCGGAACGAGCGTGTCCGCATATGCAGATGACGTCACCGTCATAGTGTCTAGCCACGAACACATTGGGCTGGTCGGCGAGACACTGAAAGACTACGAAGCGGTGACGGGAGCAAAAATCAACCGGGAAAAGTCAGTGGGCTTGCGATTCGGCACCTGGAGAATCAAGCCCATGCGACCCACTAACCCACCGTTGTGGGCTAGTGGGTCGCTGGACCGACGGTCCGGTTGAGTTGCTCGGGGTCTGGTTTGGTCCGGACCTCCAAACGGAGAACTGGGACGAGATAACGAGTAGGGTGGCCACTCTCTACCAGCAATGGGCCGAGAGGAAGCTGTCCCTAAAAGGTCGGGAGGAGGTGGCGAACGCGTACACCGCGTCCGTCATCTACTACCGCCTGACCGTCGTGCCTTGTCCCGACCCTACCATCACCAAACTGGAACGCATCCTCTTCCGCTTTTTGTGGAAAGGAAACGTTCCAATGGTCAGGTGATCCGTTTGCTGCCAACACCCGCTAAAAGGAGGGCTGGGCATGCCGTGGTTGATGATGCGCAGACATGCGCTGAGAATGCGACATCTCCGGATCTACGTAGACGACGGTAGACAGGTGTGGTCGCCGTTTGTGCGGCGCGCTTTCCCGCTGCTCGTCTCCATGACCGAGCTGCAGTCGTGGATCAAGAAGAGGCCGAGGAAGGGCGAATGGCACCGCGAGTGTCGCGTTGCTCTCGAGCAACTATGCTGTCCCGGGTCGACCTTGAGCGACTGCATTACAACCAAAGCATTCTATAGGGGATTAGTGGAGGGGAGGTACGACGACGATCTCGAGGCGAACCTGGGTGTCGACGAGGAATACATGACCCGCCTGTTCAAGACGACTTTCGGGCCGGGACCTTTGGACAACTTCCAGAGATCTCTGGTCTGGTAGTTCTATCGAAAAGCACTACCCGTCCGCGATAAGCTCTACAGGCATGGCTCGAGAAACACTGGACCGGCCTGCCCGAGAGTAGAGAGGGAAGTTTATTCTAGCGAATGTTTCAACAAAAGATGGATGAACGTAGCAAGGATGGCACGTGTGAATGACGGAGCCACCTTGACCATAATCCTATGAGCCAGAAAAAACAAAGGAAAAAAGAGAGTTACCTACTTGTATATGTGTTATTGTGTGACATTATTGCCCGAGGTTTTCGTGGTCTTTTCGTAGGTTTTTCTTTCCACGGATAAACCTCCCCACTTTTTGGGAACTTTTTGTACTATTTCGACTTTTGTATATCCCAAACGATTTCGATCCCTTTTGATCGTTGTCCTTACTTTTATTATTTTTTATTTTTGTTTATTTTTGACCCCCTCGAAAAGAAAACCTCTACATTGTATTTGTCCCCTCTATGTTCAGCTCTGTGTGGCCAATAAAGAAAGTTATCTATCTGTCTATCTGATTGGCTGTCGTCGCTTCGTCTCTCTTAAGTCCAAACAATTTCTCGTGTTTATTTATGTGAATTTGTATTGAATTTCTGTCAAAGAGTTGGTTAACAACATTTGCTTTCGCCTGAGCGAGTCTCTCACTCGAAAATTTAAGGGTGAATTTTCGGATTTTAAAATTTTATTAGAAAAAAAAAATTAATCTGTCCTGAAAAATGGATAGCTTTCCAGAGGCTGCAAGCATTCCTGCATCCTAATTCGACATTAATGATTTCCCTAAACTGCCGAATGCTACAGGGAAGATTCACATTCACACACACAGTTGAACAACGTCAACACACATTCTGACACTAGCATTCCTAAGCAAGCAGGTGGGAAAGGAAAGCAAGAAGAATGGAAACATGTCTGGTGCCACGTCCGCTGCCACCACTACTGCCACCACCACTGCCATCACGACCAGCACCACCAGCACCAACACGAACAGACAAAGTAACTTTGCTTCAGTTCTGAGGCAAAGGAAACAAATCGTTTCATTTACCCCGTAACAATTGATGGAAACCAGATCCCTTTTATCTATGGAAGGTAGAACAATAAAACTAAATACACCGCGAGACATTTTAGAAAACATTAGTAAAAAAACTATTATATATAAGACCATAAATTTGAAAATGAGAAATATGAACCGAAAATATGAACCAACAGACAACTGAAAAATGTCTAATGCCGATATGAGCACACAAAAAATACATCACAAAGGGCAAAAGATTTGCTACAGTTGAAGTCAGATTTGACACAGAAGAGCAAACAAAAGCTTATTCCACACAGTCACTAGAGTGCGAGGAGGTCATCATAATTCCTACTTACCTTGGTCGGCGGTTGACGAAAAAAAAAAAAATTAAAGATGTGCCCCCTGAGGTAGAAGCACGATGGCTGGTGTCAGCCATCTGCTACAACTTCGAGGAGGTCATTAACGTCTTAGAAATTGCCGTCCTCGAGCAGCAAAACTGTGTAGGATCAAGAGACGATCGAAAATGTGCCAGATCTTATAAAACTGCCGGACGTTGCCACCTTACATGGTGCCGTTGAATGCAGAAGACCAAGTTGTTACCTTTGTGGCAGCAAAAAACACATAAAAGTTAACTGCCCAACAACAACAACAACAACAACAGCAACAGCAACAGTAGCAACAACAAAAAGAAAATATTACCTGTAAACCAGCACTGTTACCCACACCACCACCAGCACAACAGATGAAAGCGCTGCACGAACAGATGAAACAGGCCCACAAAACACCAAACCAACTCAACCCAACCAACTCAACTAATCAACACAATCAACAGCAGAAGCAACACCATCGCCACCACCAACAACAACAGCTACAGAAGTACCAAAGCCTGAAAAGGAAAAAGAAACTAACCCCCCCCCCACCAGTATATCACTTTTCAATAGCCACCAACCAACACTAACAACAGCAATACCATCAACACATCCACAAATCGACCCCAATACCCTTCCCCTCCCATTTTCTGATTCCTCCGACATGTCATCTATAAAGGCGACACGGTGGAATGGCAAATGTTCACAGGGGAAGAAGAAAAAATAGGAAAGAAAGAACAACCACTAATCAAACAAAGCAGAGAGATACAGCAATCCCGACAACAAAACTCCCACACAACACCAGCACCAACACTACAAACATACAAACACCAACAATGATAACCGCGATCAACACGAACAATTTGGACCTAATGCAAAACATCAGGTTACACACCAACATAACTGAAAACATTTTCAAAACAAACAACCACCCACGCACAACACCACCACAGCACATAAAAATAGTACATACGACACAAAGCACGCACAAATTAATGAAATCTCTCTACCCTAATGCAGTAGGAAGATTTCAAAAACATTTGTCTAAAAAACTATATAAAAATCTCCTCACGGAAACTAAGGAGGAAAATCCCCAACTTTCGAGTGACTCTCTTTCTCTCCCTCTCACTTTCTGTTTTCGCTTTGTGTCTAAAACACAACTTTCGTCAGATTCATGCTCAAGATAGGTAGTATAAATGTGCATGGCTTGGGGTGGCCTTGGAAACAAGGTTACCTGTTAAACGACATCAGGTCACAAAATGTAGATATCATAGCCATCAGCAAAACCAGACTCTCCAACCCGCGGACGCCTCCCGTATATGTTCGGCAGACAATTCGATATTTATTTTCCCCCGTGTCTGCCAGAATGGGCGGTGGTGGTACTGTGGTGCATTTTCGAAAGAGTCTGGATCTGAAAGTAAGGGAAATATTCTTAGACCCGGAGGGCAGGCTGGTCGTGTTGGATGTCGATGGCAGTAATGGATGTGCTTTCCGACTATTAACAGTGCACTCACTGTCCTTATCAGATCGGCAGGATTTCTTTCGACGTCTAGAGGTTTTCCTGGGAATGTCTCGACCTTTACTTTTAGTGGATTGGAACGCTACCTTGGACACGCATTTGGACTATGTAGGTAGAAATAGGAAGAGAAGGCGATGCAAATGCCTCATAGACCTGTTCAGACGTTTCCAACTGTCTGACAGGTACCGATTGGACTACTCAAATGTGCCAATATGGACATGGACCAACCATATCGAGTCGTCCAACCATATCGGGTCGTCTAGATCGTATTTAGATAAAGTATTCTGTAGGACAGTGGATAGGGATAGTGTAGGTTGCCTACAACTTCATATAGTCAGCTACACAGATCACAAATTTGTGACTTGTACGCTCAACTTAGATAAGAATCATAGGCAGGGTCCGGTTACTGGAAGCTGGACGCGTCATTCTCGGCGCAACAGGCTTACAAAGCCCGGATTAGCACATTAGTTGAGAGGGCATTGACGGAGGCTATCGTCAGCAACAAATGATGGTTTGCCCTAAAGAGAGAAATCAAAGTAGAATCGGTTAGGTATAGCAAGGCTTTAGCGATAGATCGAAATAGAATAGAGGGAGACTTACTTAAGAAATTAGAAGAGGCACTTAGCAGTGACATCGCGTCCAACATGATTGCGGCGAGGTTGGCCCTTGTCCAACATTTCAACGCCAAACACGATGGTTGCTTTGTCAGAGCTAGGATGCGTGCCCCGAGAAACGAAGGAATTGCAGCCGCCCGAGGGGCCTGGATGTTGGAGGCGCAACGTGGCCTTTGATGAATGAACATGGCCGTAAATTACTCGAGCCCGAAAAATGTGTGAGACCTTTCAGCAACACTTTGCCCTTCTTTTCCTTCAGGACGACTGGTGGGTCAGAACGCAGGGTGGACTTTAGTGCCTACCTGCATGGCCTGCCACGACTCTCGGCAAGAGAGGTGGAATGTTGTGTAAGTCCCATTATAGCGAGAACTAGGATGTGGGAGGAGCGTGTCTGCATACGCAGACGATGTCACCGTCATAGTGTAGAGCCATAAGCATATCGACCTGGTTGGCGAGACGCTAAAAGAATACGAAAATTAACCCGGCAAAGTTAGTGGGCTTGAAGCTCGGCACCTGGAGAAGCAAGCCCATGGCGTCCAACAGCGTCTCATCGTGGGACACTAGACTGACGGACCGGTTAAATTGCTCGGGTCTGGTTCGGTCCAGACTTCCAAATGGAAAAGAACTGGGACAAGATAACGAGTAAAGTGGCCACTCTCACACAGCAATGGGCCGAGAGGAAGCTATCTCGGGCTGAGGTGGCGAATGCATACATCGCATCCGTCCTCTACTACCATCTGACCGTCGTGCTTTGTCCCGACCGTACCGTCACAAAACTGGTGCGCATACTCTTCCGCTTTTTGTGGAAGGGAAGCGTTTTGTTGGTCAGGTGGTCCATTTGCTGCCAACATCCGCTAAATGGAGGGCTGGGTATGCCGTGGTTAAAGATGCGCAGACCTGCTCTAAGACTGCGACATCTCCAGCGTTTCATAGACGATGGTGAACAAGTGTGGTCACCATTGCACTTTCCCGCAGCTCGTCTTATTGACCGAACTGCAATTGCGAATCAAACAAAGACCGAAGCTGGGCGAATGGCACCGCGAGTGTCGCCATGCTCTCGAGCAGCTCTGCCATCTGGGATCAAACTTGTGCGACTTCAATTCCACGAAGGTGTTCTATAGGGGATTAGTAGAAGGAAGGTGCGACGACGTTCTTGGGGAGACACTGGGCGACGACGAGGAATACCTGACCCGCCTCTTCAGGGCCACTTTCGGGCCGGGACCTATGGACATTTTCCAGAAATCCCTGGCCTGGTAGTGCTATCGGGAAGCATTGACCGTTCGGGATAAGCTCTACAGACACGGTTCAAGAAACATTGGACCGACTTACCCGAGATGCGGTCAAAGCGACGAAACTGTTCTGCACGCACTCGTGCAATGTCCAAACATTTTGTTATTTCCCTGTTTACACGTCCCAAAAGGTTTTTCTTTCCCTTTTGATCGATTTCGAAAAAGAAAAATTCGACATTGTATTATCCCCCTCTGTGTTCGGCCCTGTGTGGCTAATAAAGAAATCTATCTATCAATATATCTATCTATCTATAGGTATGTTGGTGCAAATAGGAAAAATAGAACTCAAAATATGAGTATATATATAGATATTTAACAGAAGTAACAGAGTGTCTCAAGGTCGCAGGCCTTCTGGTTTGATAAGTACTAACACATGAAATTCTCGGACCTTGAGACACTTTGTTACCTCAGATTTTCTGTTCACCCAACTTCACTCACACAGTTTGGATAAAAAGACACTTGTGTTAAGGTGTAGTACAGTAGGATTGAACCTAAGACCTCATGATTGCGAAGCGAACTTCTTAACCACTCGACCATGTCTATATCCTCTTTAATAGTTTTATTGCAAGCAAAGAACATCCGTATTAATATATGAAAAGAAGTTAGATGATGACTAGAACAAAGGAACAATGCACTGCAGAGCAAAGTGACTTGCAGTGTGTAGTTGCGCCTCTGAGTTAAAATCGAACCAGGGTCAACTTTTATATTTACCCTTCTGAGGTCGATACGTTTCATAACAATCAAGTACCGGGATTCGATTGAGTCGACTATGTTCCCCTTCTCTTGTTGAAAGTTATCTTGAATATTTGGACATCTAGTCGATTGAAAGAGAGTATTATCAGTTGATTTAAAAATATTTGAGCATTTAGCTGTATTCTTCAAAATCAGTTAAAGAACAGAAGTAGATCTGTATATATAAAAGGCAGGATGTGTGTGTGTGTGTGTGTGTGTGCGTAAATGTAATTTATGCACGTCCACAAATTAGCACCCATGTCGCTCCAATTTTAAGAGGACATTCATCATGACCCTGTCTGCATTTTCGTCAGTTTTTTCTCTCAGAGGCACCCGCGTATAGCTGTAAAAATCGATTTTCAACCATAAATTTTACGAATTTTGAAGTTTGCAAACATGGCGAAGTCAAAGTGTGCGTAAGCGCGTGAAGGAGAGAGAGAGAGAGAGAGAGAAATTGTGTTGATGTATGTGTGAGAAATAGAGATTGTTTGCCAGCGTCTAACAAAAAGAAAGTAAAGAAAAAAGTGGGAGAGGGGAGTAAGGAAGACAGTGTCAGCGTTCATGAAAAATGAAAATGTAAAATGCTTCTTTTTCTTCTTAAACATGAGATATAGTTTCAAATATAAGATGTTTTTGAAAGACACTATATTTTATGATGAGATTATATATACTTTCTCACACAACAATTAAAATACATTTATTTTAAATCGTTCATCTTTCTCCCCCTCTCACTCTCTCTCTCACACACACACACAACTACTACTTTGGGAGCGAACGAGTTTTGTTTATATTTCACGCCGAAGAAAAAAGTTTATTGACAATCCATTTATTTAACAACAATGAAACAAAGAGGTATGTAACAATTTGTCAGTGATTTACACAATATAAATAGGTAAAATTTCCGAGGCTTCCACCACCCCAACCCGTTTTTCGGACCACAAAAAGGGTTTGGTAATTTTTCAGATTAACACCCACACGATTTCCACTAGGGTGTTAGGGTTAGGGTTTTAGGGTCAGGGTTAGGGTTTTAGGGTTAGGATTAGGATTAGGGTTAGGGTTTAGGGTTAGTGTTAGGGTTAGGGTTAGGATTGGGGTTGGTGTTAGGGTTACGGTTTTAGGGTCGGGGTTAGGGTTTTAGGGTTAGGATTAGGGTTTAGGGTTAGGGTTAGAGTTAACCTAGAAGGGACAAGCCCCTTATTTTTTGGTTAAGGCTGTTGGTAAGTTTTCCTAAGTTACTCCAATCCAGATCCCCAATGCAAACCTTCAGATCAACCTTCTCCTATGCAAATCTCTAATGCAACTTTAAAAAAACAGTCAATGAGAGGAAATAACAAATAAACTGATTCCTTATGGGATTTCCTAATCAAATTGCCAGCAAACCATTTTCAGTCAAACCAATTTCAACGGATTTCATTCAAATCTGATGTCAATGTTACTTATTTTGGTTTGAAATAAAGCACTTGATCACATTATAATCCTAGCTTAATCCCGGGCAGCGCCGGGCTATACTGCTAGTCTACAATAAACGACGTTGCAACTGTGACGATTCAGTCTTTTATTGGGATATACATCCAGTGCTGTAGATGCACTATGACCGACTGGATGAGAAGTCCATTTCTCAATCATAAGGTCCCAGGTTCAATTCTACTGCATGGCACCTTGGCCAAGTCTTTTTATCATAGCTTCGGTCCGATACATACGTTGTGAGTATAATTGGGTTGATGGAGACTATTTGAAAACTTGTCGGGTTGATTATACATCCACTTCAAATATTGAGCCTTCTCAATCCCTTTTGTCACATTGATTCTGCTTGAGAATTATTGTGAGAATTGTCTGTGGAATATTCAACTAACTTTTTAAATTTAATTAATTTGGTAATTCAGTTGATCGCAAAGTTGAAAAATTGATCATGGGATTCTGACCGAGACCTGTGTATATCTAGGACTGTATTATTCAATATGTGATTCCATTATTCAAGACAAGAGAGAGGTTCTACATGACAGATGGCAGCGTAGAAGCTCTCGTTGGTTTGTTCTCCCCTGGTATTATGTATTAAAGCTTATTTGTGGGTCAATGATTCAATCCCACAGAGCCTGCAAGATTTAGGTTCTACATAAGAAATCATTGAGTTAGGGACATGAGTGGCAATTGAGTGAATAACAGAGGAATTACATAAAGCACAGTACCAAATTAAATGAGATATATTGCTCAACAAATTTAGAAATTTTGCTATTTTCTAATTAAAAGTTATTTAAAAGGGTCATTCTTATCTTAAAATAGAAAAATAAGAAAAGTGAATAAAAGGAAAATAAGTAAAATTCAGCAACTGCCACTCTAACTCACACTTCAGTTAATTAGTTCTTGTTTAAATTAATGCTTATCTGCCATGGTACACAGACAATTACAAAAATTGGATGATGTCTATATTTTATATTCACAGACAAGCTTACAGCACATTTGCAATAATATTCATTGTGTGCATGTATGCAGGAATGTATGAATACACAGAGTTGTATGTGAACATGTATGAATGTGCACATAGACACACACACGCATACGTGTGCGCACACACTCAAGAATATATAGGCGAACACATTTGTATATACTTATACTACATCTCAATGAGAGTATATGTGCATATATAAATCTCCATATATTTTAGTACTTGTAAATATACAGTTACGTGTGTGTACAAACATTTGAATCTGTATGCATATGTATATATAAGTGTGTGCATGTGTATATATATGTATATATATTTATATATGTATGTATGTATATATATATGAATATTTATGCATATATATATGTATGTATATATGTATATAGTTATGTATATATATGTATAAACATAAATATAAATATATATGTATCTATATATAAGGTTTTACTTTTCGTAATGAGATAAAAAACCAAGGCTGTGTATATTTTAGAACATTTATAAACAGAAGGTCTTACAGCTGTTTCCAGGATGTTTATTATATTCCTTCATTGGAGATGGTGTGAGAGAATGGTTAAGCAATAGTTAATTTAGATAAGATAGGAAATAGAGAGTGAATTGGAGGAACGGAAATAGATGTGAGATATGCAAGGATATTGTATTTGTAAATCCATTGTTTAGGCAAAATGGTATACATATAAGATTCCAATACCCTACGAGTAAAATCCAATAGTCTTTAAAATCGGTCACTGTATTTGTAAATCCATTATTAAGATTCCAATACCCTATGGGTAAAATCCAACAGTCTTTAAAATTGGTCATTCCAGATACAGAGTTTATGTATCTATATATGTATATCTAAAAAATTTAGATGCAGGTGAATATGGCACTTAAGTTTAGGCACCAGAATTTAGTATAGTATTATCCATACAGTTTCAAAATAAGGTGATTAAGATCAAAACAAGCAACAAGGATATCTAAAGTTAATGCAGTACGATCATTTCATGCGAATCCATTTAATTGAGCAATGTAAACATTACATCAAATATAAAATGTAGTGCAATCATCAGCCGCACAAAGATATAGGAATTTAATGAAATTACATTTAAACAGAAGGACATATTTTTGTAACTACATTTAAACTCTCCAAGTAGAAAGGAAGAATACAAAAAACTATTTTGACTTAGCCAGACCATATAGGCTAGTAAATAATTCTAAGCAGAATTTTAGCTGTCACTGATTTTATTTGTTTATTTGGTTCTGATTTATGGACTATCTTATCAGACCTAGTGATTCAAAGCTTAAGAGGACAGTGGCATTTTCTTTGTAGGGTAAGGGATAAACAGTATAGACAGTAAACATGGATGATATAGTTATAAAATTTCTTAGGGTTTGGTGACAAACTACTATGGGGGGGGGGAGTTCTCTACTTGCAGACTAGTTTATAATGGAACAGGGGAAGTCTTATCATAAAGCACCTAGGCCAAACGTATATAAAAAATAAAGTTGCTATATTGTATACAGATACAGTAAATGGTTATTCATAGTTTTCATTAATCAGAATTATATATCAGTATTGTTTTACATATGCTAAGTTTGAAATACTTGAGATACCAATATTTGCTTAATGTGAATAAATAATGTGAATAAATAAAGGCTAATTATAAATTAATAATGAAATAAAATGAAATAGTGTATAATAATGTAAATAATCAATTAAGGCAGTATACAAAAACAATGAAGTGGCATTAATTTAAATGCTATGGTAAAGTACGTTTAGACTTATTTACACCAATATAAAGGACCCATAGATAAGATGTGAAATTAAAATTTATATATATATTGGACTAAAATTTTAAAATTAAACTTGTATATTTAATATCATTAAAAGGACACATAAGAAATAAATTTATTATACAGTTAATATAAAGAATTGATACATTGGATTTACATTGTATATAATGATGGGCTCATCAAGGTTTAAGAAACTGATAAATTGAACGATTGGAATTAACATAGAATATAATGGTGAACTAAACTATTACTAGAGAACATGATAATTATGTACTAATTTAATTAGATTGCACTATCTTAAATTATCAGGAACTGGTATTAACTAACATAGGCTAAATACAAAGTAATAATGGAACAAGGATTAGATTTATTTAAGTCACCTATAAAATAACAATGATAATGCTACAACAACAATAGAATAGCATGAATCCTTTAGGTTCAGGCATCAAATAAAATTTAAAAGGTTTAAAAACTATTGAAAAATTTCAAACATCCTATTCATTAAAGTTAAGTAAAATACGCACTAAACTAACAGCAATAGCAAATGTGATATGGAAAAGATTTAAGTAAAACCATATACCATCAATGGATAAAGTTAAAATTTTTGTTTTCACAGGAAGATTATACATTAAGGTGAGAGATCAAGAATTTGCTATAAAAGTTAAATTTCAATTTAAATATGTGATTTAGTAATCACGATAAATAAGAATTATAGAAAATATTTGATATATCCAATATCTAAAACTAAAAATATTCAAATTAACTTGATTAGCTTATCTCTATAGTAACAACAATCCAATCTAGACTAAAGGAAAGTTAATGCTATAGCTTGTATTTATAAGGATAAAGTGAAGATACCCATATTTGTATATTGCAAAGATAGGGGTGCCAAAAAATAGGTATGTCTGGAGGTAATTATGAGGTATAAAATAGTCATGTAGGGTAGAAAAAACACATCATGGAAAGAAAAAAATATAAATTAGTCAAATCTCTAAAATCAAGATGAAGTTAATATGTGATTTAGTAATCACAATAAATAAGAATTAGAGAAAATATTTAATATATCAAATATCTAAAACTAAAATTGTTTTAAAAAATTTACTTAATTAGCTTATCTCTATGGTAACTACAATTCAATCTAGACTAAAGGAAAGTTAATGTTATAGCTTGTATATTTATAATGACTATAGTCCAGTATTAAACACAGGAAAGTTAATGCTATAGAGTTTACTCACTTATGCACTAATCATAGACTAAGATAAACATGGTAGATATTAAAATACCACATCTTTATAATTCTAACTACTTTCTAAAATATTTAAAAGTGCAAGTGAAACAGTGTACACACAATACTCTAAGATCTAATCTATTATTAATCAGGTTAGTATTGTTTTTAAGCTTAAAAATTTCATATGTTTCCATGGAACATAGCTTACATCCATATCTACTATTTCTATAAAGTTGAACTTTTCTTATAATTTGCCATTTAAGGCTAAAACTGGTACCACTTTCCTTTAATTCCCAAATTTTATTTGATAACCACGTACAATTAGCCTTGTGTTTAAGTCTAAAAGATGACAGGTGATTATATATTTGCTGCTTCAAATTAATCGAACAGCCTACATAAATATAATTATCAGTTATAGTACTTGTTGTGCATTTATATACTACGTTTCTGGTGAGACATCGGCCTAATAACGGACAATGGGACTTATTCCTACAGTTACAACTAGTGGAACCATCAACAACACCAATATTATTACTAAGATTTAAATTATTGTTGTTACCATTATTCACATTAATATTATTTCCCCTATTATTAATTCTATTATCAGGTTTATTATGATCACTTCTAGTACTATCTAACTCCATTTCCATCGTGCTATCAGATAGAATCACTCCTGCAGCATCAAGCATAATAATATTTTCTATTTCCATATATGAACTAGAACCATAATTCACATTATTATCATTAAAGGTGCTATTACTATTTATTTCAATTGTACTTCCAACATCAATACCACTATATTCATTATGTTGGTTTAAGTTATGGTTGACGGAACTAAGGATATTGCTGTTACCTTCTTAATTGCTATTGCCATTGTTATTTCCACTTCCATTTCTATAATTATTGGTAATGCTATTACTGACATTGATTAAATTATTATTGACATTTCTATAACTATTACCACAATTTTTATTTTCAACGATTCTGGCTAATTTTATGTTCTTTCTATTTAACCTAGCTATAATTGTACCTATATTAGGGAAGGTCGAGTATGAGATTCCGACTGTATTACATGAAAAGATTCTATTATATCTATGGGAAGAAGGGAAAAACTTTTGTAAAATAGCTATAAATTTCTTGTATATATTAGTGGATAATGCACAGTTAAATGGGTTTTAACTTTTAAATCTATTGTGTGAGTGAGAACAGGATACATTCTGATTACCATTATTCTCTAGGACAATATTATGATTTATAGTTTTGTATATATTTCTTGTGGAATCTCTATTATTTTGCGGAGTAACTAAATCATTTTCATTACTGTTTCTTTTATCTAATCTAGGCTTTTTGCTTGTATTAGTCTTCTATCAAAGTATGTAGTCTTCTATCAAAATATACTCTATTGTTATTCTTATTACTTAAAATGTCAGGTATATAGGATGGTTTTTCATTTAATATTTCATCACCACTAATTAAGTTAGTAGACTTACTATTACTTACATCATTATTAATTTCTCTATCAAAAGGAGTTGACCTTCCAGGACTGAGGAAAGAAATTTTCTGGCCATGTCCCGCTTTAGACAAAGCAACATTATAGTAGTATGAATAAGAATTAAAAATATCAATATTTGAAGATAACTTAGTAATTCTCTCAGAAACGCTTTTTACTATTGATTTTAATACATTAGGGGTGTGTGGGTGATTTGATAATTTATTCACATACCTTGTAACCTCGTTCTCCTATCTATAGGGGTAGTACAATTTAGAGTCTATGTTTAAAGAAATGTCCAAAAGATCTACTACCTTAGTACCATATTCATAGATAATACTTAAGATAAAGCTTTTAGAAAATTTTCTAATTTTCTTTCTCATTCTTTCAATGATTGATTTATTGTTACTAGGGATGATGAATAAGGCATCATCCCTATATAAACCGCCCCACAGCTTCGGGAATTCATTATTTAGGCTATACAAGAGGTACGCACCTACTAGATTTGTAATTTCAGCCAAGTCACTTGACCCCATCGCTATATCGAAGTTGTCTGGAGTGTCCGCTCTGCTCCAAAGTTTGCCATCAAATTCAATAATAGTCCTTCTAGCTAACAGAATAATATCAATTGTATCCCTAGTAATAAGAGAGCGATTTTTAGCAAAAATAAGAGCTTTATTTAGAAGTATTGGGGATATGCTTGAATAATAACTATTTATGTGAAATTGGATAAAAGAATAATTACCAGTGTTATCGATAGATCTAAACCAGTTAAGTACCTCATCAGTATCGATCCATAATTTTAAAGTTGGGAATATGCATATCTATATAGATATATATGTATATAAATGTGTGTGTATACACACACACACACACACACACACACACACACATATATATATCTTTAAATGACTGAAACAAGTAAAGAGAGTATATGTATATATATATATGTATGTATATGAGTGTATATATATATATATATATATATATATATATATATATATATATATATATATATATATATATATATATATATATATATCCACGCACATGCACATTTAGATATGTATATTCATGTAGACATATTTACGTATGTCTGTGCATGTATATGTGCACGGGTGCACACAATGCAAAACGTATATGTGTATTTCCCATATCAAAGTGTGTGTGTGTGTGCAATGTTCTCTTTTTAAAACATTTGAAAGTATCACATGTTAAGGTCATCTCTACAGATATTCTATAGAAATTATAGCCAGCCCTGATTTTGTTACGACGTTTTGTATCCGAGACGTCAGATGTAAACAAATAAGATCGAAGATGAAAAAAAGGGTAATGAGACTATATGCTATATTTCGGGAGTCTTTGCTCTTTCATCAGCCCCCATCTGATCCATTTATAATCTACGAACCCATTGCTTAAATAACTACTACATATAGTAGTGTAACATTATTGGATATATCAATTTTACATATTAAAGACATTCCTGGAAGCTGGTACGTAAATATTAATGACTTGTAGGCACACGGTATTTCATTATGCAACCATGATATGCTACAAAGTATATTGAACGTTTTCATAAGTCAGTACCCTGTACTACTGTGTTAACAGTGCTATTAGATCACGTGTTAAGGTCATCTCTACATATTTTCTATAGAAATTAAAGCCAGCAGTGATTTTGTTACGACGTTTCCGTATCCGAGACGTCAGATGTAAAGAAACAATGAGATCGAAGATGAAAAAATGTGTAATGGACGTATATGCCATATTTTGGGAGTTTTTGCTCCGTCGTAACAAAATCAGTGCTGGCTATAATTTCTATAGAAAATCTGTATAGATGATCTTAACATGTCATTCAAGTGAACGTGATTTAAGTGCATTGCTAACACATTAGTACACGGTAATTGACTTATAGAAACGTTTAATATACTTTGTAGTATATTATGGTTGCATAATGAAATACTGTGCACCTACAAGTCATTAATATTTGAGAATATATCAAAGGGATCTCGTCTAATAAATTTTTTTGTCGCATCTTCAATTAGTAATTCATATTATAATGTTGTTTTATCCCTATCAAATTGAACATTGGGTACACACACACAAACACACACACACACACTCACGCATACACGCACACACACACAGACACACATAGACACTGACAGAATACGCGTGCGCATACACAGTCTCTGATATATAGGTATATGATTTTTAAACGGTAGAAACGTGATAAAAGTGACTAATGGCATGAAACACTCGAGCCACTACTGTAACGCTTCTGCCGGTAAACTAATTGTTACTATGTTATATATATTATATATATCATATATGATTATATTATAATATTTATATATATATAAAGAACACAAGTGGGGTTCAAAATTCACAATAGCTGTTTCGGCAGCATTTTATTGATGCATTCTTTGTTTACATTATAAAAAAAAACCTCACCATCATCAGGAAAATTTTCAACTCACAAACATGCAAGGTAAAACCAAATGACTTGTTCACCAAATACCATGTTGAAAAAGTGACACTGTAAAAAAGAACAACTGAATTTATTTGAGAAAGTCAAATTTATCCTATATTTCATGTTGTTATCTTAATTAGTTTATAGTTCTGATCTGCAGCGAACAAGTCCTTAGTGGGTGGACATGGTCGTAGAAAAATATACCTAGGAAAATCTTTTAGATAATACGTCAAAATTAGGGGTAGGGAAAATAAACTTCCGTCATCCTTTCGGTCTTAGAATACACGCAAACTCAACACCACCGATTCTACTGTTATTATTCGTCCGTCTGTATGTTCTGAGTTTAAATCTGCCGATGTCGACTTGCCTGCCATCTTTTAAGGGTCGATAAAATAAATACCAGTTGACTACTGGAGTCGATGTAATTGGCATACACCCTCACTCGAAGTTGCAGGCTTTGTACCAAAGATATGAAATCACAACAACAACTATTATTATTATTATTATTATTATTATTGAGTGAGAGAGCAGTGCATGCCATCAAAGTGACACTGGGGTAAAATATACGAAGCCTAGTATGCCCACCATGACTACCCGTCTGATAAGGGTACACCAGACACATGCATCACAACCATATGTGCGTGACATGGTGATCTCATATCAATTTAAACAGCGCATGACCTAGCAGGTGGGGCCCAGTTAGAATTTTCTTGTTTAAGGATGTTGAGCAAAACACCCATGTTTCCAAAGGTGAATTTTTCAAACCCCAAAGAATTCCTCTCAACACATGGCTATGATGCTCCCCCACTACTTCTGCTCATGATAAGAGATGCACATATCAGTCACCAAGAGACATGCTCAACTGGTTAAGGTCAAACAATCTGTGGTATTAAGCAGAATATTTGCTGTAACCCATCTTTTATACCAAGACAAAACAATGTACATGATAACAATTCCAATCAATTAAGATCAGAAGCCATGAGAGCCACTGCCTGGTACTGCAACCGGGCATTTATTATTATTATTATTATTATTATTATTATTATTATTATTATTATTATTATTATTATTGTTCAGTAGTTTTATTTTTATAACGTGCTTTCACTTCACTACCGAGCGCAGCTCTGTGCGCCTTGGGTATGTGCTGTGGTTTGCTGTGGTGCTCTTATGTTTACTGTATTGAAAGTGTTTTGCGTAGAATGTGTGCAGTACCCAGTAGTGCAATTTTCTGTATGTTATATATATTTGTAAGTCCTGGTATTTTTGTTATGTATTTGTCTGAATATTTTTTTATTATACCTAAGGCACCTACTATGATAGGAATTGTTTCTGTTTTTAGATTCCACATTCGAGTTATCTCTATTTCCAGGTCTTTGTATTTTGAAAGTGTTTCCATTTCTTTTAGAGAAACGTTGTTATCTGCTGGTATTGATACATCAATTAGAAAGCATTTTTTTTCTTCATGATCTTTGACAACTATATCTGGTCTATTTGCCTTAATTTCTCTATCTGTGTGTATTGGCATATCCCAGAGTATGGTTGCTTTCTCGTTTTCTGTGACCTTTTCTGGCGTGTGTTTATACCATCTTTTTTCTGTTGTTATTCCATAGTGTTGGCATAGCTTCCAGTGTATATAGGTCCCAGCTCTGTCGTGTCTGTGAATATATTCCTTCTTAGCCAGGACTGGGCAGCCAGAGATAATATGATTTATTGTTTCTTGTCGATCTCCACATATTCTACAGTTACTTGTTATATTTCTTTTCATTATGTGTTTTTGGTAATTTCTGGTGGGGAGGCTCTGGTCTTGTGCAGCAATTAAAAATCCTTCAGTCTCTGCTTTGAGTCCTGAGCTTCTCAGCCATTGCTGGGATTTTTCTCTGTCTATTTCTTTCGCATTTAGTTTAGCCCAGTATTTACCATGTAGGGTCTTTTCTTGCCATCGTTTTATCATGGTCCGTTGCTATTCTAGTTTTAGTTTGGATTTCATTTGTTTTATAGCTTTTGTTGTTTCTTCTTCTTCTTCTTCTTCTTCTTCTTCTTCTTCTTCTTCTTCTTCTTCTTCTTCTTCTTCTTCTTCTTCTTCTTCTTCTTCTTCTTCTTCTTTTTCTTCTTCTTCTTCTTCTTCGTATTTGTTAGGTAGATTGATTTCTTGTTTGTATTTGTCAGCTTCCTTAAATACTGAAAACAGTTTTTTGTTTTGATCGTGTTTTGTGGCTATTTGTATTAGTTTCCCTTGCTTCTGGAGTAGGTATTTTTGCAGTCCTATGGTGGTTATTTTATAATAGTTTTCTAGCTGTATAAGATCCCTGCCACCTTCTGTGCGTTGTATATATAGCCTTTCTATGTCAGATTTTGGGTGGTGCATCCTATATCCTGTCATTATTTTTCTTGTTTTCCTGTCTATTTTACATAGTTCGTTTAGTGTCCAGTTAAGGATGTTGTAGCTGTAGCTTATAACTGGGACAGCTAAAGTGTTGATACCCATTATCTTGTTTTTAGCATTGAGGTCTGTTTTTAGTATTGATCTAACTCGTCTATAGTACTCTTTCTTTATATTTTCTTTCATTTGTGTATGTTGTATCCTATCTAGTTCATTGACTCCTAAATACTTATATGGTTGGCTTTCGTCTAGTTCTCTTACTTCATTGGCTTTATCTAGTGTTATATTGCTACTTTTAACTAATTTTCCTCTTTTCAGGGTTGCTTTGGCACATTTTTCTAATCCGAATTTCATTTCTATTTCCTTGGTAAAGCCGTGTACTGTCTGTAGTAGTGTTTCTAGCTCTTTGTCGTTTTATTATTATTATTATTATTATTATTATTATTATTATTATTATTATTATTATTATTATTATTATTATTATTATCATTATAATAATAATAATAATTATTATTATTATCATCTTTCAATTCTTTTTCCATTTCTTGCCGAGTTTCTTCCTGACACCCAGGGCAGAAAAACTCACTGTATATGCCATTAAAATAAACACACCAGACACATTAAAATAAACACATCATTTACAAAGTCATGTGATAGAGAAAAAGGGGAAGAAAGACAGAGAGAAAAAGGAAGCAAAGGAAAAATGAAAGAAAAGTAAACAGAAAATAAAAGGGGAAAAAGGAAAGATTCACAGTGACAATGCTCTTCTCAATACATTTAACGTACCAGTTAGGACAAGCTTTTGCATTTCCTGTATGGATGGTAAGTTAAGGATCATCCTTGAATAATTTTCCTTTCCGTTTTTGATCATTCCAAGTATTCCTACAAGCACTGGTATTGTAACCATCTTGAGATGCCACATCTTTTCGATTTCGATTAGCAAATCTTTATATTTACTGAGCTTATCAAATTCTTTTGCTGAGATATTATGGTCACATGTCAATATTATGGTCACATGTCAATCAATAAACAGACTTTATTGTTTTGGTCTTTCATAACAATATCTGGTTTATTAGCTTTGATGGTCTGGTCTGTGCATACTGGAAAGTTCCAAAGAATCGTTACATTTTTCCCTCAGTTACAGCTTCAGTGTTGTGCTTGTACCATTTGTCAGCAGTTTTAATTTTATAATACTGACATATTATCCAGTGTAGATACTGGCCAACTCTGTCATGTCTTGATTTATACTCTATAGGTGCTAAAATCTTACTCCCAGAGATTAGGTGGTCCACTGTTTCAATCCCGTTGTTGCAGTATCGGCACTTTGGGTCTACTCCATTTTTCACCACATTGGCTTGATAATTCTGGGTCAATAAGCTCTGATCTTGAGCAGCTAAGATAAAGCCTTCATTCTCTGCTTTTAGCCCTGAGCTCTGTAGCCACTGATGAATGTGCTTCTGGTTTACATCAGCTTGTTTGCTACGGCCACATATTTGCCATGAAGAGGTTTTTGCTCCCACCTATCAGCCAATCATTCAAACGCTTTTTCTTTTGTCATTGATTTCGCCTTCTTTGCAACTACAGTTCCTGCACTTCCATCATGCTGTTCAACTTGGGTATTTTGCATGAACTCACTAGCAAATTTTTTGCTCTCCTTCATAACCGAATGAAGCTTCTTACGTCTCTCGTAGTTTTCAACGAGTTTTAGCATCCAGTCGTTAGATTTTTCAAGATATTTTGCCTGTCCAATTGTGGTGGTTTTGCAATTGATTTCAAACTGGATCAAGCCTCGACCTCCTTGAGCTCTGGGAAAGTAAAGACGATCTGCATCTGCCTTTGAGTGGTGCATCTTATTTCAAATCTGCAGTTTACGGATTGTCCATGCGAAACTGAGATTTCTGCGTTTGTTACGACAGTTCTCAAGGATCATGCCATTGATTAAGAGTCGGTCTTTGCATCCATATTTGCCTCGTCGGCACCCTTTTTGTTCAGTGGGGCAAATATCGTTCTGTTCCATGAATTAATATATAATCTTCTTTATTTCGTTCATATTTCAGTTCAACACATTGAAACTGTAAATAACCGGAACTGCCAAGGAATTTATAGCTAATACCTTGTTACATGCATTTAACTTGGATTATTAGTACTGCTCGAACTCTCCTGTAACACTCCTTCCTGATCTTCTTTTTCATGCTTGCATGTTGAATGCCAGAGCCTTCATTTATTCCAAGATATTTGTAAGTTTGTTCCAGATCGAGTTCTTTTATATCTGTGTCAACATCTAACATCACTGAATGTGAGGTTTTCAATTTCCCTTTCTGGAAAGTGGCCTTGGCACATTTATCAAGACCAAATTCCATCCTGAAGTCATCACTAAATGCTTTCACAGTACGTAGTAGTCCTTCAAGATCATTATCGTCTTTGTCATAGCGTTTTAAGTCATCCATATAAAATAGATGACTTATTTTCTTGTCAATTTTATACCAATACCCTGTCCTGTTAAGTTCACTTGTAAAGGGTATTAGGGCTATGCAAAAAATTAGAGGTGAAAGTGAGTCACCTTGGAAAATGCTGCAGTTAATATCAATATCGTTTGTGGTTAGTATTCCATTAGAGTGGTATAGCTGAAGTTTCGTACTCCATACTGATGTGCTTCGGGAAGTTTGAAATCATAGAAGAAATTTTGAAAATATCCAGCGATTTCAGGGTCCATGAATGCAGTATGCTGTCAGAGGACATTTTATAATCAATCCATGCGAAACTGAGATTTCTGCGTTTGTTATGACAGTTCTCAAGGATCATGCCATTGATTAAGAGTTGGTCTTTGCATCCATATGAGCTTCGTCAGCACTCTTTTTGTTCAGTGGGGAAAATATCGTTCTGTTCCATGAATTAATGTTTTCTCCACGAGGATGGATGTTAAAATTTTATACGTGGTAGATAGGCATGTTATTAGCTGATAGTTTTTGGGAAATTTGGTTTCATTATTCTTCGGGAGTAGGTAACAAGAACTTGATCTGGAACAAACTTACAAATACCTCGGAATAAATCTTGCTAACAAATCAGGTGTTTTCTTAGGATCTCTCACATTCTCATTGAATAACTGAACTAACTCTTCGTGTGCACACGGGAGCGATGCGAGCCAGAAATTAGGCACCCCATCATTACCTGGGGATTTCCACTTACGAGCCTTCGTGAGTGTCACCCTTAGGTATGCTATTGTGATGTCTTCCCATGCCTGTTCTGGCAAATTTTGGTAGGCTCCTTATGTGCGTCTAATCCAGTCTGCATCTTCATTGTATGTCTTTTCATTACTCCAAATATTTTTCCAAAAGTTTTCAACTTCTTCGATGCGAGTTATTTTCTCCTTCCCTATTTCTCTGTGGAATGTTTTCCCATTGGATATGAACAGCTTATTTTGCTTGTAAAACTTGTTTCTCTTCTCAAATCTTCGTATTCTTTGAGCTTTTGCTCGGACGTTTTCTTGCAGTGTTTCTTTTATTGAAAGCAGTTCTTCTCTTGATGAGAATGTGTTCTCTTCATTTTCCTTCCTTTTCTGGATTTTATATAGTTTTCACAGATTAGTTAATTTAATATTGATATTTCACCTCTCATTATTTCAATTTGTTTTTCAATTTTACTTTTTCGGTTTGGAATTCTTCTCATGTTTGTATTTCTTTGTTTCTTTTTCAGAGGCATACAATTGTCTAAGCAGTTGAATAAATAATTTCATTTCACTCAGTAAGATCTGTTTTAGCTCTTGTATGATTTCTTTTGTTCCATAGTTATCAATTTTAATTTGTTTTCTATTTTGAATTTCTGCTTAATTTCTATCATAGAATCTCTATGTTCCCAGTAAATGTACGGTCTTCAAATATTGTTTCTTTACCAGTTTCCTCGCTATCTTTATCAGGTTCATTACAATTTATTTCTTCCAACGTTTGCATGTTCTAGTCAGATGGCAGTCTTTCAATGGAGATTCGTGAAGAATTGCCCTCTTCGTCTGGTTCTTCATTTCCTTTCTGTCTTATATTTAGGACATTTTCCGCTTAGCATTTTAAATTAATACTACCTCATTGTTTTTGTATACTGCCTTAATTATTATACACTATTTCATTTTATTTCATTATTAATTTATAATTAAACTTTATTTATTCACATATTAATTAAGCAAATATTGGTATCTCAAGTATTTCAAACTTAGCATATGTAAAACAATACTGATATATTATTCTGATTAATGAAAACTATGAATAACCATTTACTGTATCTGTATACAATAGAGCAACTTTATTTTATATACGTTTGACCTAGGTGCTTTATGATAAGACTTCCCCTGTTCCATTATAAACTGGTCTGCAAGTAGAGAACCCCCCCCCCCTAGTAGTTTTTCACCAAACCCTAAGAAATTTTATAACTATATCATCCATGTTTACTGTCTATACTGTTTATCCCTTACCCTACAAAGAAAATGCCAGTGTCCTCTTAAGCTTTGAATCACTAGGTCTGATAAGATAGTCCACAAATCAGAAACAAAAAAACAAATAAAATCAGTGACAGTTAAAAATCTGCTTAGAATTATTTACTAGCCTGTATGGTCTGGCTAAGTCAAAATAGTTTTTTGTATTCTTCCTTTCTACTTGGAGAGTTTAAATGTAGTTACAAAAATATGTCCTTCTGTTTAAATGTAATTTCATTAAATTTCTATATCTTTGTGCAGCTGAGAATTGCTCTGTATTTTACATTTGATGTAACGTTTACATTGCTTAATTAAATGGAGTCGCATGAAACGACTGAACTGCATTAACTTTGGATATCCTTGTTGCTTATATATATATATGTAAAGCAAATAAGTAACAAGGATGTCCATGTATTAATGCATTGCGGCTGTTTCAAGGGGCTCCATTTAATCGATCAGTGAAAACATTACATGAATTTGAAATACACCACTCTCCTCAGATGCAGGCGAACATATAAATTTCCAATATAAAGGATAAACCATTTTTTAGCGCAATTTACATCAGTACTAGAAAATAAAACGCTTACATTGTTTCTCCTTGCTATGTTTGTGGCAAAATGAATATAGGAAAAAAATCTAAAGCCTACTATAATTTATGTATATATATATATATATATATATATATATATATACCGGAGTAAGCACATAAAATGTGCAGCAAGGTGGAAAAAAGAGTACTCAAATACCAGAGGTAGAGTAATATGCTTTATTTAAAAGCAGCAGAAATATAACAAAAGACTGTTACTCTGAGTTTCACGTTCCCGTTCATCGGACAGTTTTGTTAGAAATGGGAAAGGAATAACAATGCAATCAAAAGTAATATAAAATTTAAAACACATGGATCTGTTTGATTGGTCGTTTCAAATAACGGTCATGGATGCGTAATGAAGAAAACAAATGAATTTAATATAGATTCATCCTATTTAAAAAAAATATCGAAGAAAACCTTAAATAGAAAAATAGGCTCAAAATACATATTGTAAATAATTAATTATATCCGAATTAACACATTAAAATCAAATCAAATAAACTAAAATATACGCTGCATTCAAAATAAAATAAAATTACAATAGCATATACGCATACTAGGCTATCCACAATATATATATATATATATATATATATATATATATATACATACATCAAAATACACAGATGCATACGCACAGACAATCTACGTATATAGGTATATATTTGCAAGGCACAAATATATACATGAATACAAATTTATACACATATACATACACATGCATTTAAGTTTGCGCACGAAAAAACTTATGCACTGGTAACAAAAATTGTATCCTAAGCTATGGAGTGGAGGGGGTAAAGAGTAACGTATCTATAATAACGTTACTAATATAGAAAGGGAGAAAGTGTGGCTATTGTGAGGAAGGAAAGGAAGAAAGAAAGAGAAAAAGAAAGAAAGACAGAAAAGGAAGAAAAGAGAGAAAGGTGGGAATGGGAAGAAAGAAGTAGAGAGAAAATGAGCAAGAACGTATGTATATAGTAAACCTACATAAAATTTAGACTGCGTATATATGTGTATACAAAAATGTATATAGCATCATGTATATAGATATACATGCGGATATGTACGTAAATACTCACAAACATAACCGTATACATGCGTATGCACACATTCAAGTATGTGTGAGTGTGAACCTAAGCACACATTCCCATATATAACATAGATGCACACGCGCGAATAGATGCATGTATGTGTAAATAAATATAAGCATATACTCTTACCCATGTATACACAAAAACGCACACACACGAAATCACAACTGCATATGCACAAGTGTAAACCTAGGCCCTATATGTAAGCGTAGACGCACGCATATGAATACGTAAGTATTGTTACAATACAGACATCTACATAAAAAACCCTTTTAGATCTCAGCGTATATATGCAGACAACTTCTTAAGAAACTGCTGGGTTTATAAAAGTTAAAACCGGGCGAACATACATGCATAATAGAATTCTATATGTCGAATCGTCCATAAAAATGGTAAAATTTGCATACAAAGTGTTTTAAAATAAATAGAATAAAATGAAGTAAAAAGTAAAAAC
>NC_142940.1:30385125-30387625 GCF_046866305.1 Octopus bimaculoides
TATGATTTCTGATGAAGTTTTGACTAAGTAATACACGCTTTCTCCTATCAAATACTGTCTACAAATTCTTTCTGTATAATGCTTCTATACAATCATAATTTTTGATGAACTTATAAATAATTATGAATTTATTTTACTACCTATTTTGAACACTCTTATGTAAACTGTTTAAACAAGAGGCCCCTCTTAACATTTTCTGATCATTGTTAAAGCTTCTATTTCTTAACATTTTCTTTTCATTGTCAAAGACTGTATTTTAAAACATCTATGATAACCATTTTTTAACACAACAAAGGCTACACAAAGCCTTACATTTTACTTTTGAAAATCTTTTTTAAAAAAGTAAAACGGGTCAAGTCAATAAGCATCTTTAAAAGACCTCTGCATTTTCAAATCTTCTTTCCTATATATATATATATATATATATATATATATATATATATATATATATATATATATATATATATATATATATATCCGTTTATATTTATATAAGGGCATTACTACAGAATAATGCCACACACTAGACTTCACAAATAAACACATTTTAGTACCGAATGCGAGGAAAAGCAACTCTCAAAAAAAACCAACCTCTTTAAAACGAACACCTTAATGAACACCTAAAATGTGTTTATTTGTGAAGTCTAGTGTGTGGCATTATTCTGTAGTAATGCCCTTATATAAATATAAACGAATAATTACATTCTTGGGAATAGAAATTTCCCTTATGAATTTTTTTACACACTAGCTTCCTGATAAAATTGTTGTAAAAGATTTTTATCCAAATATTGAATTTATTAATCATATATATATATATATATATATATATATATATATATACTATAATGCAGAAAGCAGCTTATTAATTAGTATGTAACAATTACTAAAAGTACTAAAAGAAAGCAATTGTTAAAGGATTGACCGTCTGGAAATATTTTTATAAATTCATGCTCTAAGAAATTGCCTATAATTTCGATTTCTGAAGTTTACTGGATTTTTTAAACTTCAATTTCTCGCAAATATAAATATTCATTGCATTCACTGCAGAGTTGATTTTAATATTTGATAATAAACACTATTAATTCGTTGCAGGCAGCATTTTATATTTTTATTTGCAACAGTCTCTCATTCTCGCTCACCTCTATTTTCATTAATAATAATTTAATAATAGCAATATAACTTTGATACGAGACACAATTTCACGAATATTATCAGTTTCCGGAGTTTGGTAAATGAATATTTTGATAAAATGAATATTCTTTAATATACCGGTATAATTTCTTTTTTTAATGACTCTTCCACAGCATCTCCTCTTCTTCTCATTGGTGGGGAAGAGGAAATTTTCATCAGCATCTTCCACTTTCCTTATCCATGCACTTGCTTACGAACCACATGTTTCCGGGTTCATTCCCACTCCGTGGCACCTTGGGCAAGTGTCTTCTACTATAGCCTCGGGCCGACCAAAGCCTTGTGAGTGGATTTGGTAGACGGAAACTGAAAGAAGCCCGTCGTATATATGTATATATATATATATATATATATATATATATATATATATATATGTATGTGTGTGTGTGTGTGTGTGTGTGTGTATGTGTGTGTGTGTGTGTATGTTTGTATGTCTGTGTTTGTCCCCCCAACATCGCTTGACAACCGATGCTGGTGTGTTTACGTCCCCGTAACTTAGCAGTTCGGCAAAAGAGACCGATAGACTAAGTACTAGGCTTCCAAAGAATAAGTCCTGGGGTCGATTTGCTCGACTAGAGGAGGTGCTCCAGCATAGCCACAGTCAAATGACTTAAAAGAGTAAAAGAGTAAGTGATTTTGTTGGTATGGATACTTGTAACGCTACAATAATAACTATGAGATCGCTGCATTTTTTAGCACGCTAAACAAGATAGTTTTCAAGGAGCATTCATTTATACATAATGTGTGACTGAAAAAGAAAATTTAGCAGCAAAGGCACAACGGCAGAAAGAAAGACAGGCAACTAAACCAGATGAAACCAGGGCAAAGCGACTGAGACAGATGCCTGAATATGTACAGTGACGTAGGTAGACATCATTCTGTTTCCGCTACACATGACCAACTGGTTAGGGTACCTCAAGAGGAGAATATTCTATTTCAAAATAAAGGTGTCAGACCACAAATTATTGATGCAACACTAAATAGATTTTTTCTTTGCGATCATGTGGAAGTAGTGGAGTTGACAACCAATCTAAGACTTCTTGCAGAAGGTCATTCTGATGAAAGAGAGTTTACTAATTACAATCTTGATGCAGGAAATGGTAACATTTCTGTTGAACAAAGCCTAGGTAAATACAAAATCAAACTACACAATGACCTTTCCTTGTAAGTGGTACTCTTTCAGATCTATGTGATTTTGTATATGCTGACCTCAAAAATAACTTCACAAACCCTGTGTGGCTTGCAAACAGAACCATTGTTACTCCAACAAATGAAGTAGCCCAATTTGTGAATAATTTTCTGTTGACCAGGA
>NC_142940.1:30392625-30420125 GCF_046866305.1 Octopus bimaculoides
TTCTTCTACTTAACAGTAAAAAAGAAAAAATGTTTTCTGCCTTCATAAAGCTAAATACACTTTCTCTAAGTAGTATTAATAATTATTATTAGTATTAGTGTCTCCATTGAAGATAACATCTTTTGGGACTAAGACCCCCCGCAGTGTAAATCTTTATACCTTTTTGCCTGATTAGATATTTCTTGTACTTTTAAATCTATCCCATTTATTTATTTGTCACCAGTCACATATTCCATAAGCTTATTTTCTAAATTGTAAGCATATCAACCCATAAGCATTATTATATGTATTATACCCCTATAATTATTATAGCAAATTACCATACGTAATATAATTATCTTCTATTTTACTCCTTTCCTTACCCTTTTCCTAGTTTGAGCACTATATAACTATATACTGTGTTATTCTATCCCCCTATATGTGTAATGGAACTTTATCTATTCTGTCTTAAAAACCATATATATTTTATTATACCAGTGTTCCGGAGGGTATTACTCCATATATTTCTAAGCATTTATTTGTGAGTATATATTCATTTATTGATATTTATAGATGTAGGTGTATTCCTATAACTCTTATGACAAACTACCCCACATAAAATTACATTCCTTTCATCTCTATCCTAACCTGAATACTTTTTACTATAATTGCAATTACCTTTATAACTTTTATACATTTATAATACCACATATGCTTATTATTTTCCTTTAATCTCTATATCTATCCTTACCTGAATACTCTTTGTTTCTCTCTATAATTGCAATTAAACTTAACCTTATTTTAGTGCCAAATTTATTTATTCTACAAATCCTCCCTAGTATATTGCTCCCCAAAGAACTGAATCCCTTTTGTAAGTGTTTATTCATATGTTCATATAAATAATGATATATTTATATTTATACACATGGGTGTTTAGATGTGTGTATAAACTTATGTGTGTATAAACTTATGTGTGTATACTTATAGGCGTATGTATATATATATATGTATGTATGTGTATGGATATATATGTGTGTGGATATTTATATGTGTATGTATTTAATTCCATCAGTATTTATATATATATGCATGTGTGTGTGTATGTACGTATGTATGTGTGTGAGTGTGTATGTATGTATATATATGTATATATAAGTGTGTATGTATATGTATGTGTGTGTATATATATATATATGTATGTGTGTATACATGTATATATGAACATGTTCTTTTATTTTTTCTTATTTTATGTTATATATATTGATGCATGTGTACGTGTATATAGGTGTGTATATATTGTATATGTGTATGTATGTGTACATATGGATAAAATACGTCTGTGTGTGTGTGTTGGGTTTGAATATATATATGTATGTATATATATAACACCTATTTTCATTACACGATTACCAAATATTCTTGTTTTTCGTAAATTTCAATATTTTAATATTTCTTGTATATTTTTCGTATATTGTAATATTTTACCAAGTATTCATATATATCATATATTATATATTGTGTGGTATGTTATTTATTTATTACTATGAGTTTACTTCTTCTGACTTCCATGTGAGTACTTAACATAGTAAAGAGTATTTATACACTTAGCATCTAATTTGTAATATAGATTTCGTTTCAATAATTCCACTGATTGTCAAATATTATATATATTGTGTGGTATGTTATATTATATTTTATATATTATATGTTATACATTATATGTTATATAATATATGTCATATATTATATATAGTATATTATATCTCATAACCAGATATTTATTTTAGAAGCTTATTTATGTTAATATTCAATTGTTGAAATATATGAAGAGTAATTGTTATAAATAAATATTATTCGTATAGTTTAATGTTTTACACGGTTACCTCCCTTTAGCTATATTTCATAAATATGGTCATTTTTTTTACATTTAGATAATTATTTTTTCAATTAGAAATTTATCTAAGATGTATTCAATACGGAATAACATATTCCTAACCGTACTTATTTATTATCCCCCTTAGTATTTAAGGACCCTTAGACAATTTATTCTTAAATTTGTTTTCTATTTTGTATTTTATTGATAGACTTAACGGACCCAAACAACGCTATTGTTTTTAAATATTAGCTGACTAATTAAGTTGTAGGATTGACATTGGCCTTACCCTCCTCATCAAAGGGGTATTATGATGAGAATTTTTGTTACATTAACTAAATTTTATTGCTATTCTATTGCATACTTTTAGTTCCGAACTAATGACCCGTTACATGGGTCATCCCATTAACCCTACCCTATAACGTTTTATATCTACTATATCCCTCATTAGATTGAAATAAGATGTGATCTCAAAACCTCTGGATATTATCTTGGAATTTACTTTTTACTATTCTTTAGTATTTTCATTATTTTATTTTACTTTTTTACTTGTTTAATTCTTGCCATTATGGGTCGAATTTCTGTCGAATTTTTGTTTAATTTTTGTACAATCTTTGTATAATCTTGGTTTGATGTGCCAACTTTGGCATGCAGACCCTCTAAGTAGAAACAACTATCATTCAATTGCACTATTGCCTTACAACAGTAAGCATTTGGATATATATAGGTATACATCCAGTAGTATATTGGATATTTATTATCCCTTAGATGGTTGTCTAACCTCTAACTCACATATATATATATATATATATATATATATATATATATATATATACTATAAAAGGCAAATTTTCTCTGTGTGTGTGTATGTTTAAAATTCATACATTTACACAATTCCAAATTTCTTCGATTAAACAATCGCAATTAATATTCTAAATACAATTTGTTAGGTCACTGCGTCATTTTTTCACTCCAAAAATTTCCTAATAACGAATAGAATTCATAAAACTACACGAGTAAACATTTTCTCCCTAATAAAATCTAATTTCCTCTTTCTAATACAAATCCTTTCAACTCCTACTTTCTCTTATGAACCTTTACGAAAAATCCAACAACAAATACAAAAAGAAAGGAAGGAGAAAAAATAAACTATTTCAGTATCAAATCACATTTCGATACTGTAATGACAGACAAACGAAGGAGAATGAGAGTCAAATAAACAGACACACTACCAATCATACGTAAATACACACATATATATGTACCTATGGTTACCAATGACCTCATTCTAATTGGCGGGAATTATAAGTTTACTTTCCATTTCTAACACCGTCCTTCACCATCGAGACATCTTTCTCAAATACGATCAACAAACATTTATTCCCTACAAACTGTGAGTTTTTTTTTTTGAAAATCTTTTCGTAAATCTTGAGATTAACACCCGCATCATTACTTACCTAACCCTAACAAACCCTAACCCTAACACTGTAGTGAAAATCGTACGGGTGTTAATCTGAAACTTTAACAATCTTTTTAAAAACACTTTTACTTACTAACATCTTTTTTATTTAGTGTGTGTGTTGCCCATATATATATTCACTTAAGACTTAGTTGTGGGTTGGGAGTTTGATCGGCAGAGGTCATTATTATTATTATTATTTATTTATTATTAGGCATAACTACAGAGTTGTACCCCCCAGACTTTGGAAGGTCATAACTTTCAGAAAAATGAATATTTTTTAATGAAATTTTCTATGCATATAGTATTTACTATGTAGAATCCGAATATACAAAAATTTCCGGTGAAAGTGTTTTGGAATGGGGGTGGGGGATAATTTTCGGAAATTCCAACAGAGTCCACTTAAATTCTTCTTAACTTCCAGGAAAATTAATATTTTTTTGTGAAATTTTCTACAAATATACCTTGATGTATGTACATTTCGAGCATGTAGGAATTTTGAAGGAAACAACTGCAGGTTATTTTTGAGAAGTGTTCCCCACTCGGTGGTGTTTCGGAGCAAGTCATCCATAATTGTTTCATTTTTCTCTATTATGTGCGTATGTGCATCCGTAGATTTCTAATGAAGTAATACGCTGCTTCTATTCTCTTCTACTTCTCTACTGGAAACGTTTACTTTGGAATTTACTTCTATTGAGAAAAAAAAATCGTGTGCATGTTATTTTTAACGTAAGTTTTCTTATGACGGCTCCTCTTCACTGCCTATTACTTCATTAGAAATCTACGGATGCACATACGCACATAATAGAGAAAAATGAAACAAATATGGAATCTGTTGGAATTTCCAAAAATTGTCCCCTACCCCCATTCCAAAACACTTTCACCGGAAACTTTTGTATATTCGGATTCTACATAGTAAATACTATATGCATAGAAAATTTCATAAAAAATATTCATTTTTCTTAAAGTTATGACCTTCCAAAGTCTGGGAGGTACAACTCTGTAGTTATGCCTATTATTATTATTACTTAAAATTTTTCCCACAACGGCGGCTTCGGGCAGGTGGAGAATAGTCGATTATATTGACCCCTGTGTTCAACTGGTACTTATTTTTTAGACCCCGAAAGGATGAAAGGCAAAGTCAACTTCGGCGGAATTTGAACTCACACACTCATACATACAAATATCTGTCATTCTCTTCCAAATACGATCGACAGTCAAACATTTATTCCTTATAAACTGAATTTTTTTAATATCTTTCTTAAAACGCATTTACTTACTACCATATATAGACACAGAATACACATTAATACACACATACATACAAATACCTGTCATTTTTTTATTTAGTGTGTGTGTATGTTGCCCATCTTAATATATAATGCTGAAGTTCTGTACTTACTAACATTTTTTTATTTAGTGTGTATGTGTTGCCCATATATATATACACACTTAAGACTTAGTTGTGGGTTGGGAGTTTGATCTGCAGAGGTCACTATTATTATTATTCAGATTAACACCCGCACGATTTTCACTAGGGTGTTAGGGTTACGGTTTTTGGGTCAGGGTTACGGTTTTAGGGTTACGATGAGGGTTAGTCTTACGGTTACAGTTTTAGGGTTAGGGTTACGTAATCGTGCGGGTGTTAATCTGAAAAATCACCGAAATGTGAAAACTACCGACCCTCCCATCTGTTATAACTTTTGTTGTTCTGTTTAATATGTATATAGATTATGCCTCCAAACAAGAGAGCTTGCTGGGGAAAGAAAGCAACGGGTTTAAAAAGACAGCAACAGACTACAGCAATTCACCACATTCCAGAAGCTGCTTTGAACATAATGCAAAACGGTGCATCATCATCTACTGCCCAATCTGATAGAATTATGGCAGAACTGTGTAGCAACAGATCGCCAGCAATTGCTTCATCAGAAATTGCCGTCCTACCTCCTGCAAAAAGGAATTACCCTGCTATGTATAATCAAGGCAGCGCAAAAAGTTGTTTTGCACAAGCATTTGTATAGCCAATTAGACGGATGAAATTTACGTACACTTAATAATGTTACACAAAACAGCCTTCAGACTTTCCCTATTAATTTCGTCTTTCGAATTATGAACATATTTACATCATAAGGGTTTTTTCATTGTAAGGCTTTCTTTTTTAGTTGATTTTCACCTAGCAAGACTTATCGTAGATTGCGTAATAAGTCACACCCGGACAACGTCGAGTTATACTGCTAGTATATATATATATATATATATATATATATATATATATATATATATATATATATATATATATATACTATAATGGAGAAAGCTGTTTATTAATTAGGTATGTAACAATTACTGAAAGTACTAAAAAAGCAATTATTAAAAGGTTGACCGTCTGGAAATATTTGCATAAATTCATGTTTTAAGAAATTTCCTATAATTTCGATTTCTTAAGTTTATAGAAATTTTTAGCTCCACAAATTTAAATATTCATTGCATTTACTGCGGAGTATTCCATTTTCATTTCTAAAGTCTCTCACTTTCTCTTTTAATGTTTTCATGTTAAGTTTTAATTCAGTATTTGGAAAACCGACAGTTTATTCTATTAATGTATACGTAATGTAAAAACATTATTTATTGAATGACATTTAAAAAAAATACCCATTTAATTTTTGTAAAAATAATTTGTAAGTGATTTTGTTGTGATGGCTGTTTGGAACGCTATAAGCCTTACAATAATAACTATCCGGACCAATTTTGGCCTTTTTCCTTTTTAAGTTAAAAACCATGAGAGGAGCCTTTTCGGTAAAAAAAACCCAAACAAAACAAGTTTTATATATGTTCAGAGGAAAAGGTGAACAATTCAAAGGAGATTTCGCTGTTGTTTATAGCACAATTCAAACCAACCTCCCTTTTCACTCTCACATGTATTGATGCTTTTTCAATATTTTTCTCCCATTAAACACATTTTGTGGAATGATGATGCCACACGCGTGGTCCATTGGTGTAAGAAAAACAACAAAATATATTGTAATCTAAATTTTTACTCCCACCTGAATCAACAATTGCAGCGTGGCAGATGTTTGTAAGCCATTCAAGAACACACAAAAAGTTACACATCAACATTTAAATTTCATTCGTGTCAAAATATTTTCGTCGCGTTGAAACCGCGACCTGTTCAGTGACAAAACTTCTTGCTGCATCACTTTTGTGAAGTTTTGTCAGTGAATAGGAACGGTTTCAAAGCAATGAAAATATTTTGATACAAATAAAATTTAAATCTTGAGGTGAAACTGTTTTTGTGTGTTCTTGAATGGCTTACAAACATTTTCCACGCTGCAGTTGTTTTTGTTTCAGCACACGATCTCAGATCAAGTCACTTGCTATGCATATAGTATGTATATATATATATAACGTGAGAGAGTTAGGGGTTGGGGGTACAACCCACTAAGGGATAGTATCTATCCAGTATACTGCTGGGAGGGTACCCAATTATTGCTACACTAGTGCTATACTAGGTGCAATCAATGGGAGCGGGTAAAAGTGGAGGTTTTACCCAAAATTTGTGTAACAATTAGAAAATGGAGGATAATATACTGAACCCAACTACTTGCAGACGGTGTATCCCGTTGAATTCATTAATTTAATTCATAGCAAAAGTGACAAAAAAGGAAGAAAAGAAAAAGAAAGAAAGAACCAAAGCACAGGTGTCCATGGCAGACTATGTTATTTTGCCAATATGGTTTACATATAGAAGTACAAAGTACATAAGGAATTAGAGGATGAACAGAAGTTTAATCTTACAGCTGTTTCGGCCTAGTTTTGGCAGGCCCCATTCTATCCGAATATTCCTTTCCGGAGTGATTATCGGATGACATTTTGAAATGGGGTTACATGCCCGAATCTCTAGGCCTCTTCAGAGATTCACAAAGGGTTACATACAAATGTAGAGCAAGAGGTAAAAACAGAGGCGTGGTAGAGACCAGAAGAAAAACAACAGCAAAAATAAGATAGAAATAAAAATAAAAAAATAAAATTGAAATCAAAATATAAATAAAAATACAAATAAGGGTACAACAGGGACAAAATAATAATAGTAATAATAAAGAATACATAAATGAAGGTATATCATGTGGACAAACATTATAGATAGGTCGCTATAGGCACTCCAATGCACATCTATATGTGTGGGTTCGTGTGCACAGCCTTACTCGGATGTCCCCTTACTCTCATGTGTGCATATACAAGTTATTATAAGCAAACATTCCACCACATACGTTGTTTGTGGTGTCAGCTCTATTAGCCGTATCTAGAAAGCTATAAGTGTTTTTTAGAAAGGAAGTTTTGTTGGGTGTGTGTGTGTCATTTCTGTATATATTGGAAGGTTCTATGTAATATATAGATATATATATATATATATGCTGCCGTTGATTAGCTCCAAGAAGCCATCGCTTCTAGCTAGCTATGTGACACACAGATCTGTGTCCATTACAACCTTCGAACAGGGGAGGTCATCAGCTTCTCCTTGCTGGTTCAACATCTACTGACCGGTTTCGGGGTATTTATTTACCCCTTATCAATGTGGAGTAGGTGAACCCAGCAAGCGTCGCTATTGACTGTCTGTTCGAAGGTTTATTTATATATATTCAGTGGAACACATCCACTGATTTCCAAAAATAGAAATATTATTTCTAAATCTCTAATCTCTCTAAAGGAGACTACGGAGTAGTACTGGGTATTAATATTTATCCCGAAGCTAACATGGCAGTCGAGAGAAATTGGACGAATGCTGCTGTTGATTAGCTCCGAGAGGCAATCACCTCTACCTAGCTATGTGATACACAAATCTGTGTCCATTACGACCTTTGAACAGGGGAGGTTATCAGCTTTCACTTACTTGTTCAACATCCACAGACCGGTTTCGGGGTATTTGCCCTTTATCAATGTGGAGTAGCTGAACCCAGCAGGTGCCGCTGTTGACTGTCTGTTAGGAGTTAATCAACCATTCTTTGAATCTATATTCTTGTGAGAGAAAGAGAGAGAGAGAGAGAGAGAGAGAGAGAGAGAGAGAGAGAGAGAGAGAGAGAGAGAGAGAGAGAGAGAGAGAGGGATGGAAAGTGAGAGAGAAAAAGATAGGGAGAGATAGGAAAAGAGTGAGTGAGTGAGAGAGAGAGCGGAAGAGAGTGAGAGTGAGAGAAAGAGAAAATGAAAGAGAGAGAGAGAGAGAGAGAGAGAGAGAGAGATAGAGAGAGAGAGAGAGTGGAGGAGAGAGAGAGAGACAAAGAAACAAAACAAAATTTAGTAGATTATAAAAAAACTGGAGACTAAAATATTTGGAAAGAGAAAGAATTTTATTCTGATGAATGTACAAGATGTTTACACAGTTATAGGAGAGAAAAAAAAAAGAGGAGACACCTAACCATTTAACGGGTGAAAGTTACAAATTGTAGGTAAACATAAAAATCAATACTAGTCTAATGACATATTCCATGTTGAATAAAAGTAATTTTATCAAGGTTGAAATGACACATGATGAAATAACTGATGACTAATTTTAAAGAATGGTATTAATTCTAAGCATAACAGCGAAAACAAAACAAACAAAAAGAAAGTTTTTCTAAAATAAACACAACCAAACTGAAAAGTCAGCATTAGATTAATGCAAGCGGTGATAAATAACGATTTCAAATTTTGGCACAAGGCCAGCAATTTCGAGGGAGGAGTTAAGTCCGATAGGATGAAAGGTAAAGTTGATCCTGGTGGAATTCGAACTCAGAATGTAAGCACGGACAATATGCCACAAAACATATTGCCCGGCGTGCTAACGATTCTTTTCTACTCTTGGCACAAGGCCCGAAACTTTTGGGGAGGGGGCCAGTCTCTGTTGACCGTTCCATTAACTTATTTTTCTTTCGCTTTTTAGGGTTAGTAGCCCCATTTTCGTTCTTCTCCTTTGTTTCCTCTGTTTCATACTTCTGTCTCTCTTTAATTTCCTCAGTGTTGTCTACAATATTTTCCTCCTCTGCTTGTGTTTTCTCTTGCTGCAGATGTGTGGGGGTATTTGGTCTTCATATGGCCTCTCTCCCCGCATATATAACAATTTGGTTTTCTTCCCTCGACTACGACATTTAGTGTCCTCTCGTTCTCCATTTCTATCTGGTAGGGAATTCTTTCTATGTCCTCAAATGTGGCAAAAAGCTACATTTCGAATCCAAATTGCCACCAGTTGCGCACTTTTGTTTCCGCCACTGGTCCCAATTCTGGATCCTCCTTGGTTGCAGCAAGAACTGTTGCAACCAACCACTCCGGTTTAATTTCTGGTGGCACTCTCAGAATTCTTATTCTCACACTTCTTCTTTCTCTATAACTTGGTAGTAATGCTATTTTTGTGTTTTTTTAAATGGTGGTCGCATGCTTGGTTGCCTCTTCTATGGTGGCAAACTTCACCTCTACCGTACCGAACGTTCTTCCTCTGTTGATGTACGTGGCTTCATTCACAATTTCACCCAGGCACTCCTCAATTTCCTCTTCCGTCACCATTTCAATTTTACTGGTCTCGACAGGCTGTGTACGATACACAACTGTCCTCAGTATTTTTGTCTTCCTTGGTCTCTTTTGGGGAGGACAATTTCTATGAGCCCCCCTCTACTTCTATCAAATTCCTGCTTCTGCTCACCACCTCATATCCAGCTCGATCAACTTGGTTTTCAGCGGCACTGGCTTCTTCGCCGTGGCGGCCCTGGCGTAGCTCTCCATACTGGAGACACTGCCACTCGCCATAGCTGGGCGGGGGGTGTTCTTGCAGCGACTCGCGCGAAACGTTACAATAAATTCCACAAAATTCACAATTATTCACAGAGACAACTTACAGTAATTCACACAGTTTTCACAGAGTAACACAGCAGTATTCACAATAATTCACAGCGACGAAATACCGCTAAGCGTTTCGCCCGGCGTGCTAACGATTCTGCCAGCTCGCCGCCTTCGGTAGGGATAAATAATAAAAATATAAGCAATTACAGACACTTCGATAACAGTAAACGTTGCCCTTCCCCATGAAAGATTCATACCATGACAATACAAAATACAAAGTCATTTGCTACCAATAAATAACATGAGTTTTATTTTATTTGTAAATCTTGACTTTCGCCATATAATTCTTCTACGGCTGAAGTCCAATCTGCTATGCTTTTGCTGATTTCATTTATTGGACTGCTGCACATACTGGGGCATCACCTTCGATGGTGTTAGTAAATTATAATGAAATCACTACATTTCTATTCTATTGTTCTCGTATGATAAGAAATATAAACTGGTCATTGATGTGAGGTAGCTCAGTCAGCCGTATTAAATATAAAAAATGCTTTTGTTCACACACACACACACACACACACACACACACACACACACACACACTATATGTCTATGTAATATAAAGGATGATTAGTTGATACATTCAAAGTGTGTGTATGCCTATATGTGTACGCGCGTGTGTTTGTGCGTGTGTGCACATGCGTCTACACAGTTTCTGTGTATCCGACTCGACTCACAAGGTTTAGGGAGACCTTAGAGAAGAAGACAGATTGATCAAAGTGCTGTGTACTGGGATCGAAACTGGACCCATATTGTTCCGAAAATAACGTAACCATACGGCCAAGCTTGTACACCAATGGACAATATGAAATAGTCCAAGAGGTGTATTTTAGTCCTGCCAGAGGAATATGTAAATCTAATTTATGTAGTTATTGTTTGGCCCCAGATCAGTCATGACGGAGCTGACCTGTGATCAAAGGTACTCTTGCCAAAACCATCCTGTCTTTTTAAAGGTATTTAGGACTATGTTATCCAATACCGAATGTATCCTTCTTTGATTTTGAAGACGTAAGTACATTCATTCACACACACACGCGCGCGCACACACACACTCTAAAATCTAACAATATCAGAACCATGCACCACAAAGATACATTAATTCAATTACAAGTTGTTACTCATCGGTAAACTAATGATATACATATATATATATATATATATATATATATATATATATATATATATATATATTGTTACGATCAGGCAAATTCTTATGTATAAAAGGGGTGAACTTCTAATCGCAACAATAGAAATTGTACAAATAGGGAATTAATATTCAAAGATGAAATTATGTAACAACAGGTATAATACCTAAAGAATTTCATGTCCAGTCCTCGATTGTTCAAAGGTAGGTAGTAAACGGTCCGATCCGTATGCAGCTCCATCTCGTATTTTTTACTATCCACGCAAAGCTCCTCCTGTATTCTGAACTCTCCTTTTTAACAAGAAGTAAACGAGATTACCTGCCTCGTCCCTTGGTCACTTCCTGTCTGTACATATATATATATATACATACCTACATCATTTCAATTCCACCAAAAGGTCGTTATTTGCACTGATTATAGACATACATAACAATATATATATATATATATATATATATATATATATATATATATATATATATATATATACATACATACTTGGGGTACCAGTATCAGGAAACATTCTCTGTGGGACAAGCCCGTTGTAGTTCAGGCATCCACCGCTAGAAGCCACTTGATGCAACCTTCAGGCGTCAGTCTGCTGACCGGTGTTGTCCAGTGAAATCGTACTGTCACATGGTGCATCTTTGTTTCCAGTGTTTCTCCCCTGTTCATCGATTTTTGCGATGGCTGAAACGAAAGAACTGCGTGCTTCAATGAAATTCTGTTTTTTGCTGAGGAAAACGGCGACCAAAACAGTTGTCATGTTTTAAAGAGCTTACAAGGACGCTGTCATGAGCAAAACACAAGTTTACGAGTGGTTTTCACGCTTTAGGAATGGTCATTTGTCATTTGAAGACCGACCTCGTTCAGGTCACCTGTCCTCCCGAACGAATGAAAACATCATGAAAATTCGTGAACTGATCTTGGAGGACTGTCGCCGAACAATTGACGAACTTGTTGATATGATAGGTGTGTCTTGGAGTTCTTGCCAATGAATTTTGAGCGTAGAATTGCGAATGAAAAGAGTTACAGCAAAATTTGTGCCTCACTTACTCACGGAAGATCAAAAGCAGTTACAACTGAATGCGTGTCGTGAACTGAAAGAACAGTTGGAAATTGAAGTGAAAGCCAAAGAAAGTGCAACAGCAAACCCTAAAAGCGAGGAACTGTGGCTAATTCCGACGTACTTCGGTCGGAGAGTTGTTACAATAAATGAAGGAGAGATACTACCAGAAGTCGACATCTCTTTGTTGGCAGCAGTCGTACATACGGCATGGAGAATAGAACAGTTCTCCAAATGCATAAAATGGGCAAGGGAAATTGGTCAGGAACGGAATGGAATTATTGATCCAGGCCGATCAGGTAAAGATCGAAGCCGTCCATGACTTGATTAATATCCTTAATGATACACAACTGTTCGTAGCAGTCGAGGGAAGAAAGCCGAGATACCACTTTTGTGCCGAGACAAACCACTTAAAGATTTTCCCATGCAAAGAAAAGGAAAACACCCGCTGCAGCGGACATCTCTTACACAACAACAACATCGGCATCAAAAGCAACTGCAGTAGCAACAACTACTGCACCAAGAGGTTTAGTGCCAAGAGCAGCAGTATCTAAAACAACAACAGCTTCGAGAGAAGAAGCAGGAGTCATTCAACAATATCAGCAGCAAGCATTGGTATCACACCTGCACTATTGTGATCGGGAGTAACCTCGCCCATACCAATCGACCAGACAGCCAGCTTAGAAATGTGCGACTGTGTAGACATACCTCTCCCTCCTGCCACAGATTTCTCCTACCGTGAAAAAACTCGTCTTGTGAGGAAAATTGTTTGGGAAAATAACCAGAATGGATCTTGGAAAAGAAATTAGAAAATATTAGAAAATGAAATGTGCGGTACAAGACTGAAAATGAAGAGGTCAAAGGAGGAGGTACAGAAACCAATAAAACATCACACACCCACACACTGGAAACAAATACAGTTAAAGATATCTCCAACACTACAAACACCACAACAAGCGAAAACACAGCAGTCTGGACCAACAACATGAACACCACTCCCAAACAACAAGAACTTTATACAACATATTAAAAAAATGAATACATCTAAATGAATACATCGCACCCCCCGCACAACAGAAGCAGCGCAATAAACGTGCAACAAATTGAAATCAAATTATATCCAAAATGAATGGAGAATTTCCGCGGGACAATAAATAAAAGGCTCTACGAAGAAATACTTGTGGAGACACCCACAAATAGTCAGATGAACAGAACACATGCCTCTTCACAGAACCAAGGTAAGTGATTCTCTTCACCCTACTTCTACCTGACAAACATGGCCTTGCTCAGAATAGACAGTATAAACGAACGCGGCCTGGGGTCGCTTTGGAAGCAAGGTTATCTAACGCAATAACCTCAGGTCATTAAGTATACACGTTGGGGCTAACAGTGAGACCAGACTTTCCAATCGACAAGCTTTCATGCCAACTTTCGGTGGATATAAGATTTACTTATCTCCATATCAACCGGGAATGGTAAGATAGAACTGCGGTGTTGTTGCGGAAAGGTTTGGATCTCAAGATGAGGGCTATCTTCGTAGACCCAGAAGTGAACAGTAGCGACGAGGGTGCTTTCAGACTGGCGGCTGTCTGTGCTCCGACAGGGGTTGAGAGCCGGATTTCTTCAGACGTCTGGAAGTTTTCCTGGGAACGGTTTCATCTTTAGTGCTAATGGGTGACTGGAATGCCATCATGGACGCACGTTTAGATTGTGTAGGGATAGCTGTTAGAAGAGGTGGAGTGCAAAAGCCTCGCAAACCTGCTTAGACATTTCCAACTGTCTGAGAGGTACCGACTAGATTTCCCGAATGTAACAGTGTTGGCATAGGCGAACTGCATCTGGTCATCTAGGTCGTATCTAGATAGAGTATTCTGTAGGCCAGTAGATAAGCATAGTATAAGTTGTCTGCTTTTCAAAATCGTCGGCTACACAGATCACAATTTTGTGATCTGTACGCTCGATCTAGATAGGCTTCATAGGCCGGGATGCGAATTTTTTTCTCACGAGAGTTCCGGACCCCAGTAATGAACTCATTTGCATACAGCCAATCAGAGCTCACCTTGACCTTGTTGTCAATTTAACAAGCACACTCTACCAAGACGAAGAACGGTGTTTTGAGTCGACCGACCGCCAAGTTATGCCTGATTTTAAAAGGAGACAAGTAATTAGATAAATTTGCTTCTATGCCTATTTTCGGATTTTGTTAGGGCCCCCGTATGGTAAAGATGTGGATGGGAAAATGTGGGTAGAGAGTGGTATGCTAGCAACCCTCTTTCCTTACTGCTTTATAAAGTAAACAAAACACAAATAACTACGCAGAGGCAGCCATGGTTGAAACAAGAACAACAAGCATTCTTAAAAGAGAAAAGAAGCATGGTCATTCCTTACCCAAGTGACCTTATCTTATCGCCCAGCACTTGTTATGCGCTCATAAATTAGTTTGTTAGTTGAGCTCCGATTGGATGTATGCAAATCAGTTCATAACTGGGGTCCGGAACTCTCGTGAGAAAGTAATTTCGCGGCCGGGATCCACCCACTGGAAACTGAACGCGTCACACTCCCAACGTACCAAGCTAACAGAGATCAATTAGAGAATTAGTTAAGCGGACGTTGACGAGGTCACTCCTTAACAACAAATGGTGGTTTGCCCTGAAAAGGCCAATTGGAGGAGTAGAAGCTATAAGGTTTAGTAAGGTATTAGCGACAGAAGGAAATAGAATAGAGGGGAAACTTAGAAGTTTAGATGAGGTTCTTAGGAAAGACATTGCAACCGATGTGCTCGCGGCGAGATTGGTCTGGGACCTAAGCACAAAGATTGTATTTTCAGAGCTAAGGCGTGTGCTCTAAAAAGTGAGGGAACGAAAGCTGCTTGATTGGCCCCAATGGCAGAGGTGCAACGTGGTTATAGGAGGACCAAAATGGGTGCATGGTAAAGGAGTGCAAACAGATGTGTGCAGCATTTCAGCTGCACTTCGCTCAACTGTTTTAAACGAATGACAGTCCGGAGCGCAGGATGGACTTTAGTGTCTACCTTGACGGCGTTCCACGACTCACGGCAAGAAAAGTAGAGCTTTGCGAAATGTTGATGCCAGCCACGGAAATACGGGATGTGATGATGGGCTGCAAGGTTTGAATGGTGTACCCGACGAGTTTTGATTTTATATACCAGATATGTCTGGCTGCTTTTAGGCGATATTTACTGCAATTGGCAACAGAACTCTGGAAAACTTCTAGTTCTGTGAGTAGTGGTGCTGCTAAGAAATGACCCAAACAAGTGGTATAAAATAGAAAATTTTAGGTTCATAGCGCAGCTGAACGCGGATTTCAGAATTTTAGCTAAGATGTTAGCGAAGAGGTTGGTGCTTATAGTCAAAGAACTAATTGGTGATGCGCAAACACGCGCCATCTCAAGCAGATCTGTCCCTGACAACCTCCAACCCATGCGATACATCATAGACAGGGTGGGTAAAGAAGCTGGAATGGATGGGGCCCTGATAAATTTGGATCGATCAAAAGCCTTCAATACGGTCGGCCCCCAATGCATGGTGGTTGGTTTCGGTCCCGTTTTCCGTGGCTGGATTACTGCAATGTACAACGACATCCGTCAAAGGTTTCCCCCTGTCGTCTCTTCTGCATGTGTAGGCTGTAGGGCTACCACTACAGAAATTGGAGGCGTTGAGAAATATCCTGTGCAAACTAGAACGTGGGAGAACCGTGTCGCTATATGCGGACGACATTACAGTCATTGTGTCGAACACCAGGCATATAGGCCTGATTGTCTCTGCTCTAAAAGAATACGAGTCGCTGACAGACGCAAACATTAACCGAGAAAAGTCAGTGGACCCACCGCTCGGCACTTGAAGTGACAGGTCTATACCTTCCAATAATGTCATGGGACACTGGACGGAGGAACCGGTTAACTTGTTCGAGGCCTGGTTTAGTCTGGATTTCCGGGTGGAGAAGAACTGGGACGAAGTGACAGGCAGAGTAGTCAGTCTCATTCAGAAATGGGCCGAGAGAAAGCTTTCTCTGAAAGGTCGGAGAGAGGTGACAAGTATATACATCGCCTACGTTGTATATTACCACTTGACCAACATTCTTTGTCCCAGTTTACACCTGGCAAAACGAGTGCATAGTCTTCGCTTTTTGAGTAAAGGACGCATTCCTCTGGTCAAGCGCTCCATTTGTTGTCAACACCCGCTGAATGGGCATGCCGTGGCTGCTGATGCACAGACATGAGCTGACGGTGAGCAGCCGTTGGTGAGACTCGCTCTGCCGCAGCTCGTCTGTTTGACTGAGCTGCGGCCCTGGATCAAACAGACCGAAACAGCGCGTCTGGTACCTAGAGTATTGTCAGGTTTCATCGCTTCGGGGTCGATGAAATAAATACCATCTGAAATCTGGGGCTGATCTATTAGACCAGCCCCATCCCCACAAAATTTTAGGCCTTATGCCCATAGCACAAAGGATTATTATTATTCAATATGTCGTTTTTTGAAGACTAGGTGTTGTTTGTGGGATATTTTGCTGCTATTTGTATCTCTAGTCGCAATTATCTTATTCCTTCCTATTTAAGTGTACAATGACAGAAACTGTAGTTTTCTGATAAAAAAAGAGAGGATGAAGTTAATTTCATGTTTATTCTACTGTCGGTCTTTTAATACTTTACAACGGTTCGTGACGTGGCTAAAGATTTTAAGTAGATCTATATGAAGTAGTTTTTCCATCTTTAACTCGTTTGCGCATACACTTAATTTGATTCTCGTATTCTTTGATGTAGATAGCTTTCTTTTAAGAAATTAGTCATCAATTAGATAAAACGTTTTCTAAGATATTCCTTTGAAATTATTTTCTTTAAAACAGGCAGAAAGCTTAGACATTTCTTTGAAGAATTTTCCTATCTTAAGATGTTGGTATTTCAGCAAGAAACAGAATATTCAGTCGAGGATTATGTAATAACATGTAGCATTATGAAACATTCACTTCTGACGCTTTTATACAATTAAATTCTCTAATCTTAACAACCATGTCACGACTCAAGAATGCAACTGAATATTCTTCATGTTCGACGTTTAATTATAGTTCCACAATTTTCAGTTGATTGAATTCTCACGAGTGACAGCCATTTAGTAGTAATAGTGATGGTGGTAATGCAGAAGTAGTGGTAATGGTGTTGATAGGGATTCAGCAGCAGTGATGCGAAATTTAGAGTGATGGTAGTGGTGCTAGAGGTGGTAGTGGTGGTGATGATAACCGTGATTTAATGGTTGAGTTGATAGTTATAATGTTGATTTAAAAGTTCTTATAACTGGGACTTAAGTACCCCAACTTTAGTGTCTTACAGCTTGAATTATACACCACCTTCTACAGTGTCATATATATGCCACTACACTGTTGTATTTTACAGTCGGAATTATACACCTCTCTATAGTGTCTTTTAGTTGTTTTATTGTTCTGATTTATACACCCTGTAGTGCAGTGTTTCTCAGCCGTTTTGTCCCACGTTCCACTTTGATCTTCCAATAACTTTGTGCTCCACCATAAACGGTCAACGTATACAGCCTATATATTCAAGGTTTTAATAAAAAAAAGATTATTTATTTACATCTAACTTACACCTCATTATGATCCCACCAAAATATTGTCACAACTCGCCAATGAGCCGTGCTACCCACCCTGAGAAACACCACCGTAGTTTCTTACAGTCGCGATTTATAAGCACCACCAAACTTTAATAACTTACAGCTGTGACTTCTATACCACCAGCCTGTAGTACCTTACTTGAGACTTGTGAAGTCTCATTTATTGAACTATCATCTACTACACCAACGTTCTAAGTACTTACCAGACCTGTCTGAAAGTGGTACCCAAATTTCCTCTCAATTCTGACTTTATTCACTTAGGATACATACAGGATAATGCAAACAGAAAAATAGATGGGATCGTCGGACAGATTTACTTTGATCGTTCCGATTTCGTTTCGGTAGCGACGCAAGTATGCGGCATTGATAAGCTGCAAGACAGCGAAATACGGTATCTGCTACTCTAATGTTTACTTCTTCGATGATTTCGTTGTATTCTTTAACACTAAGGGAGTTTTTTCCGGACGAAAACATGCAGCTTCTAGCGTTCAAACAACACATGTAGGTTAAATATGTGGTGTTGATAATGCTTACATTACAAAGCTGCATCTACTGCAAAATTTCAATTTTATACACAATCTCTATATACTTCAGGCAAGAGATTCCGATTTATTTCAGAATTGACTCGGGTGTGCAGCATTTGTAAGTCGCAAATACGGTGAAATACGGTATCTTGATCCCTTTAGGGCTAATTTCGTTTCAACTCGTATATTATGTTTTTTGGCACCTTAAGTTTTAAAGAGATTTTTCCCGGACTAAATCCCGTAACCTCAGACGTTTAACAGCACACGTACATTATGTGATATATATATAATCTCTCACTATCATATATATATATATATATATATATATATATATATATATATATATATATATGCGAGTAAAAATAAATACAAAAAAGGTGGATTTTTTTGTATGATTGTGTATAGAGGAATATATTATTTTGCTTAAAAGAGTTCCAACACTGTCTGTTTTTTATGTTTTATTTATATTCCTGCAGAACTAATGTGGGGTATAGAATATGGAATATACAATATATAATATAATATACAATATATAATATAAAATAAAATAAAAATGGATGGCACCATGAAATAAAGTATTGAATGTAGATGAAATATTGAGTGTTCAATATAAAGGATCAAATATATAAATATATAAATATAAATATATATATATAAAGGCGACTCGAGTTTCAGGGCTATTTCCCTTCGTCATGGCCGGTATGACAGTCTTTAACAGACTGTAATAAGTTGGCTGGTTTTCTGTCTTTTATACCAATTCCTTTGGATGGCAGCAGTAGGTGTCTGGCTATTTTTAGAATTGATGTTAAATCTATTTTTAGACATGATGATATTTTAATTTATTGTTTTGTGTGGGTTGTAGGGATAAGATTTTAAAACCCCAGTAGGTGTTTGGCTGTTCTTAGAAATGATGCCAAATCTATTTATAGAAATGATGATATCTGAGACATTTTTTGTGTTTTGGTTACAGGGATAAGATTTTTAAACCCCAAGTAAGATGGATTTAATCATTGTTTGTTAAGAGTGGGTTTGAATTTCTTAATAAAGTCCTTTTCTTTGCATTTTCTTTCAATTTCATTCCGGTTGTAAAGTTTATGGAATGGAAATATAATAAAAGTTTGATGACCACATGTTGCTAGATGGTTACTCAGTGGTATTTGGCGGACTTCTGGGTTTTTAATCTGTTGTCGATGTACCCGTGTACTTTTATTATATTTCCATTCCATAAACTTTACAACCGGAATGAAATTGAAAGAAAATGCAAAGAAAAGGACTTTATTAAGAAATTCAAACCCACTCTTAACAAACAATGATTAAATCCATCTTACTTGGGGTTTAAAAATCTTATCCCTGTAACCAAAACACAAAAAATGTCTCAGATATCATCATTTCTATAAATAGATTTGGCATCATTTCTAAGAACAGCCAAACACCTACTGGGGTTTTAAAATCTTATCCCTACAACCCACACAAAACAATAAATTAAAATATCATCATGTCTAAAAATAGATTTAACATCAATTCTAAAAATAGCCAGACACCTACTGCTGCCATCCAAAGGAATTGGTATAAAAGACAGAAAACCAGCCAACTTATTACAGTCTGTTAAAGACTGTCATACCGGCCATGACGAAGGGAAATAGCCCTGAAACTCGAGTCGCCTTTATATATATATATTTATATTTATATATTTATATATTTGATCCTTTATATTGAACACTCAATATTTCATCTACATTCAATACTTTATTTCATGGTGCCATCCATTTTTATTTTATTTTATATTATATATTGTATATTATATTATATATTGTATATTCCATATTCTATACCCCACATTAGTTCTGCAGGAATATAAATAAAACATAAAAAACAGACAGTGTTGGAACTCTTTTAAGCAAAATAATATATATATATATATATATATATATATATATATATATATATATATATATATATATATATATATATATATATATATATATATATATATAAGTCAGTAAATAGTGGGGTTGTGTTAACCGCACGTGGAGAAATAATAGGAAAATGAAAAAAAGCCAGAATGCTGAACTGGAAGCATAATTTAATAAAGATTTTTTCTAACCGGTTTTCATTGCGAAGAAGCAAATTATCAAGAAGGAGAATGAAAATGTTTTTTTACAAAGAAGTACAAAATGAAGAAAATAATATATAAAACAATAATATATAAAAAAATAAATATACCCATACATTATATTGTCTTTGAGCTTTGGTAGTTCAATAGTAGTTCATGTATAAATTGGTAGGAAAAATAAGGATGCATGAGGGTTGAGGGTTTTGTTAGGTTTAAAAAAAGGGTTAAAAGTTTGTGTTAAGCAGGAAATGTGGTGTCAAAACAGGAAGTGTGTGTAAGGGGAGACAAGTGTTTTTAGTTGGAGTTATGAACTCTTTTTTCCCAACTGGAAATTTGTGTCTGTTCATAGAGGAATAAGGTCACTGAGGGGTGTGTGTGTTAAGAAATGGTTGGAATTTCTCTATGAAAAGATTCTCCTTGTTGATTCTTTCTTGTTTGGAGATTCTGTCTTTACATTGATAGAAAGGGAATATAATGAATTTAGGGTTTTTGTTTCTGGCGCAAGAGTCTATGTGGCCACTGAGTGGAATTTGGCGGTATTGAGGGAGGTTTATTTGTTCCTTATGGACAGCTACTCTTCTACGTAATGGGAGGCTCGTCTGTCCGATATAGAATGAGGTTACCCGAGGAACAAGAGAAATTGGTTTTAATTTTAAACTTTGTTCCTCGTTTGAAGGTAAATTCAGAGCCTTCAAGTAGGTAGGGGCAGGTGCCACTGTTCTATATATTATTTTCTTCATTTTGTACTTCTTTGTAAAAAAACATTTTCATTCTCCTTCTTGATAATTTGCTTCTTCGCAATGAAAACCGGTTAGAAAAAATCTTTATTAAATTATGCTTCCAGTTCAGCATTCTGGCTTTTTTTCATTTTCCTATATATATATATATATATATATATATATATGTGTGTGTGTGTGTGTGTGTGTGTGTGTGTGTGTGTGGTGTGTGTGTGTGTGTGTGTGCGCGTGTGTGTAATATGATATGTGACAATTATTCGGTTGCCATAATAAAACTCCGAGCTTCGGATGTCGGGGCGAAAAACTGCTCCGGAATCTCGCCAGTTATTAAGACAAACAAAAATGCTATGGAAAAATCTTTTTCATAGCATTTTTGTTTGTCTTAATAACGACGAGTTGCCGGAGTAGTTTTCCGCCCCGACTTCCGAAACTCGGAGTTTTATTATGGCACCCGAATAATTGTCACATATTATATTACAGATAAATTCCTCTATTTACATAATATCGAGTTTTTCTTTTGTTATCATACTACTACTGTTTATATATATATATATATATATATATATATATATATATATATAATTGTGAGGGAGTATCAGTACAGGCAAAATACTTCATAGGCTCTTTGTTAGCACACCGGGCTAACAATATAATTTAGATTAGTGAAGAACTCCAGGTATTCTTAAGACAGGGCCTAAATTTATGGTCCATCACAATTCTATTTTGTAAGACAGTATATATATATATATATATATATATATATATATATATATATATATATATATATATATATATAGTTGCATCTGGGGAGAGTCATTCTCTTTTAGTGCCTTATTATTTAACACAATCACCGGTAAAGTTTCCACTCATTTACTTATCTATTTTTCCTAAAATTTTAAGAAAAATACGTAAAGGACTGGAAACTTTACCGGTGATTGTGTTAAATAATAAGGCACTAAAAGAGAATGAGTCTCCTGAGACACAACCTTGCAAACCAAATCCCAAAGTGAAATATATATATATATATATATATATATATATATATATATATATATATATATATATATATATGCTGATGGCAAAAGTGACCATCCCAAAGTATAACTAAGAGACCGATAGAATAAGCACCAGGTTTAAAAAGTAAGTACTGCGGTCGATTCATTCGCCTAAAAATTCAAGGCGGTGTCTCAGTATGGCGGCAATCTAATGACTGAAAGAAGTAAAATATAAAAGATATATATCAAGATGGTGCCGTGTTGGTAAAACGTGTAATAATTAGATCCAGAAAAGTATTATAGAACCTCCAAGCAATCGATGTAATTAGAAGTAAAGTGGTCTCTGGTTTAAATATAGCTCAAAAATACGACCAGTACACTATATTTAAAAAGAATATATCACTTTCGATCGAACTTAACGCGGGTACAAGGAAAATCTATCCGACGTCAAGATATCAAATCGTATTCAACACCTTTACCGAAACCACGTATTGACTTGGGCGGTAGCTGCATCTTGCATTTTCTTGCGAAATTACTGTCTGCAAAACTGCAACTTGTTGTTCGAAAGATAAAATACCGAAACTACGAAGATCGGAGGTTTTTTTTTTTTTTTACTTTTCTTTCCTGTTACACACGGAGAGAATCGTTGAACGTAAGTACTTTTTCAGCTTGCTGTAAGGTAAGACAACATTATTTTTTAGTACATTCTCCTTTTTCTGACCACCTCGTCTTATAATAATATATTTATATATTCTTTTATTCATTTATTTCTTTCAGTCATTTGACTGCGGCCGTGCTGGAACACCACATTTAATCGAACAAATCGACCCCAGGACTTATTCTTTGTAAGCCTAGTACTTATTCTATCGGTCTCTTTTGCCGAACCGCTAAGTTACGGGGATGCAAACACACCAACATCGGGTGTCAGGCGATAGTGAGGGAACAAACACAGACACACAAACACACACACACACACACACACACACACACACACATATACGACGGGTTTCTTTCAGTTTCCATCTACCAAATCCACTCACAAAGCTTTGGTCGGCCCGAGGCTGTAGTAGAACACATTGACTCAAGGTGCTATGCAGTGGGACTGAACCCGGAACCACATTTATAGACAATTTTGTCTTTATAATGGCAATATATTTGTAGATATATTTACGCGTGCGTACACACATGTCCATGTAAACATGTGTACATATATATATATATATATATGTATGTATGAGTTGGTCGTCTCTGACATAGTCTCTCCCCTTCTCCCTCATCTTTGCCCCCTCTATCTATCTATTTCACTCTCTCTCTTCTATCTACCACTGTCTTCCTGTGTAGATACATATACACATATCTTCACTTTCATAACTATACAACACTTCGCTTCCTCTCTGTCTCATGTTTCCTCCTCTCTATATCCCTTTCTCTCTTCTTCCCCCTCTCTGTCGATCAGCTCCCTCTCTCTCCTTCCCCGCCTCTCTCTCTCTAAGTCTCCTTGTAAAGCCTATGTCTGTGTAGATATACTTACGCACGCATATCTGTACGTTCATAGCTATACAATCCCCACTCCCCCTTTCTCTGCCTCTCCCCCTTTCTCTGCCTCTCCCCCTTTCTCTGCCTCTCCCCCTTTCTCTATCCCTCTCTGCTGATCTGCCTAACTCTGTCTCCCTCTTCTCTTCCTCTCAGGTCGATTTCCTTGTCTCCTCCCTCTCTCTGTCTCCCTATTTTGCTCTGTCTGTCTGTCTGTCTGTCTGTCTGTCTGTCTGTCTGTCTGTCTGTCTCTTTCTCTCTCTGCCCCTCTCTCTTTCTCTCCTCGTACGTATCCATAGCAAAGATTTCACGGAACTGACCAATGAAAGAGCTGCAATTGTTTGAGCGAACTTGGAAAGTTGCCGAAATAGACCCCCACAAGCAACATCATCGCAGTGACACTGAAAAGCAATGGTTTTCTCAGAACCACAACCCAGAAAGAGTGGAAGAAACGCGAAGTCCTTCGTTCCTCTGTTCAAATTAGACGGCACATGGACACCCTTGACGCCATTCTGAGGACTGAGTTCACCAAGAATGACAAAAAGGATGGAGAAAGTCCCCCAGGACCCAGCGATCTCTCAAAAGAACAAAACCAAAGCCATGACTGAGAGGCCTGCACACGAAGGAAACAATGATACTGGTCCTGTTTCCAACACGTTAGAAGACGAAAGAGTTGAGAGGGCCGTAAAAGGCAAAGAAAAACATAAAACCGACAAAACAAAAGCTGTCATAAACAAAGAAGTGCGAGGAATAAAAGAAAGGGAAAATGAAGAAAAAACAAAAGACGTTGGGACGAAGCAGAAAACCAAGTGGCTGCGGTCGTGCTGGAGCACCACCATGAAAATTTTTTTAAATAGATCTCTTGTAATTTCTGGAAGAGATTTGAAACCACCACCTATGTGTCGTATTACTACATTCATACCTACCGAAGCAACAGTAAAAGCAACAGTAACATCCACCCCTAGGGGTCAGCCACACTTAAGTGGCAATATACTACACTTTATCGTGCAGTTACTGTTAATACTTCATTTAGAGAATTAACATTGCTTATATATATATATATATATATATATATATATATACATTATACTGCTGGTAGTGTACCCAATTTTTGATACCCAAGTGCTAGTTATTGCGTAGCAATCTTGCAATTGAGTGTTATATACGGGCGGGGTAAAAAATGGTTTACCCTTGATTTATACGCCAAATAAAGTGGAGAGGATACAAAATGGACAGACATTAGCCGGTAAACATTCCAGTATGTGTATTTATTCCAATGTATTAGAATGTATTATATGAATACAAACAAATTTATTAGTAGTACAGCATATCAAATATAAAAAGTTGGTAATTGCAAGAACAAGGGTGTGGAAGCATATAATCAGATAGATACAGATGATTGAATAAGTACTCTTTTCTACTCTTTTTTAAAAAGACAAACACACTGTAGCTATTATTAACTGTTTTTAGATGTGTTAGCCCTCCCAACCACTTAAACCCTCTGAAGAATCCTAGAGGCACATTCATTGTCCCAGTCTTATCTGCTCATCGTTACATAACACTGAAAAGATGGAGACAACCCGGAAGATTTCGTTGCCTCTTTGGCAGAAACGGCCGTAAGGAACTAGCACTTACTGACAATCTGCTCATTTGCTTATGTACTTATTTAATCTCTTGTTCCTATCTGATTATATGCTTCCACACCCTTGTTCTTGCAATTACCAACTTTTTATATTTGATATGCTGTACAACTAATAAATGTGTTTGTATTTATCTAATACATTCTAATATATTGGTATAATCTAGCTGAAGAGAACTAATCAAGTTTACATTAACAAAAGTATCTTGAAGAGTTTGAAAACTAGGTCCTAGATTATCCACATCTGGGTTGGTCGTTTATCTGATGTTCTTCATACAGGTAAGATGAAATTTCTTATCTTCGCCGCCCGCACACGTCTTTGCCAGAATATACAATGAAGCTTCATTATAGCGTCGTATATTATCGATTGCTATTTCTAGTAAATATTGGTGCATTTTTGTATCACACTCTGTCTATATATATCAGCTATAGCAATATTCCCATGATCCTTTGCGACGTACGGCAAAAGCTCGCAAACTATTTTCCATTTTATCATTTGTCCCAAAGGCGGTGAGCTGGCAGAATCGTTAGCAGGCTGGAGGAAATGCTTAGCGGTATTTCGTCCGTCGCTCCGTTCTGAGTTCAAATTTCGCCGAGGTCGACTTTGCCTATCATTCTTTTGGAGTCGATAAAATAAGAACCATCTACTCATTGACGTTGATGTAATCGACAAATCCCTTCCCCCAAATTTTAGGCCTTGTACCTTTAGTAGAAAGGATTATTACTACTAGCAGGATCCTTGAATATTTCGTGGAATTAATGGTAAACCTATTGGGTTATTTCTGAAAACTTTATCCAAAAAACCTGAAAGCGTAGCCTGTGTTGTGCCTGTATGGAAAGATGGTCCTGCATCTGCTACTCATTGAAAAGTGAAAGAAATTGGTTACTTAATGCACTTTACATATACATTTTATATACTTTATGCACAATTTCATAGACTTAACACATAGCACTCATAAAATAAATATTCACATTTATTTTTCCATTTTTTCCAAAAACAACAACAACAACAAAAATCCCGTATATATGATACACCCTTTAGTTAAATTGCATATATATGTCACGCAAATAAACGTGAATATTTCACGAATTGCACTTATACGCATGCGTTAAGTGATAGATGATATAAAAAAAACTTAATTCAGTTAAAAAGAAAAATATACTTTTCATTATTCAATCACCACCACCGCCACCACCACCACCACTACCACAACCACTTCTCTCTCTTCCCCCTAACTCCTTCCCTCCTCTCTTTCCCCTTTCTCACCCTCTCTGTCTGTCTATCTGTCTGTCTCTGTCTGCCTGTCTCTCTCTCTCACTATCTCTGCCTTTCTCTAACTTCATCAGAATATCACCCCTCTGCTAAAATTATTACGTTCCCCCTACCTCACGTCATGGATGCTTTTATCTCCCTCTTTTTCTCTCTCCAGCTTTTCCTCTCTCTTTTTTCTTTCTCCCTCTTTCTGTCTCACTCTTCACGTTCTCTTTTTCTCCTTCTGTCGTTCTCCTCTCTTTCCATTCTACTAATCACGTGAAAGTGTTACAATTACATTACCTCTACCTCATGTCATGGGCGCTTTTCCCTCCCTCTTTTTCTCCCTCCCTCTTTTCTTTCTCCCTTTTTCTCTCTCCCCTCTTTTCTTTCTCCCTCTTGAGTAAAAGCAAACAGAAATTACGAGCAAACCTTAAAATATAGATCTAAGAACACGGTCATATCTTTAGTACATGTTTTGAAAAGAAAGCGTGACAGACGGGCTAAGTAACACAATGACAAGTAGAATTACTATAACTTCAAAGCGGCGAATCGGCAGAATCGCTAGCACGCTGGACAAAATGCTTAGCGGCATTTTGTTTGAATCTGAATTCAAATTCTACCGAGGGGAGCTTTGCCCGACAATTGCTGACCTTGTATTATTTGAAAGTATTATTAC
>NC_142940.1:30422625-30432625 GCF_046866305.1 Octopus bimaculoides
ACTGACAAGCAAATCTGTGGTATTAAGCAGAATATTTGCTGTAGCTCATCTTTTTATACCAAGACAAAACAATGTACATGATAACACTTCCAATCAGTTAAGATCAGATGCCATGAGAACCACTGCCTGGTACTGCATCCAGGCATTTATTATTATTATTATTATTATTATTATTATTATTATTATTATTATTATTATTATTATATACACACTGATATTTACATACGGGTACAGACTAAGATAAAAATGTCCTGCTCCGGGAATGGAGTCATACAACTGTTGCTTTTCAGATCTTTGGTTTTTTCGAATCAATGCAGGAATTTCTACACATCCGACCTTATATGATATCTGACTTATTCTTAAAAGAAAGGGATGTCGTATTGAGTATTTTAATCTTAGATACACTAAGACAGAAAATAAAGACGGGATGCCTGAAATAACATTTTTTATTGATCTTCTTACAACGGCAACAAAAATAATATTGATATGAACAAATTAAAAGGTAGATTAAAGAAAATAAACAAAAGCTATCTATAATAACCAGCAAGAAGGGAGGACGAGATTAATTTGAAATAATCCTTCTCTCATCCATCTTCTTACACCACCATAATGAAAACATCAGAAATGTTACATGTTAAACATACAGTATACATAAGGAGGTAGTTTAACTGAGTTGGAAGATGGTTACAAGTCACCAGTCTCAAATCAGAAATTATATATTATTGTAGCAGGGCAACATCAAAGATTGTTATCGATTTTACACAAACTTATAATTAATGAACGACGGGTAAAAGAGGAAAGGAGTGGGTGGGGAGAGAATAACTTGTTATAACTAATCACATTGAGCAGTAGAATTTCTAGTTTGTACAGATTTATAGATATTTGTTTAGTTTGGGGTTAAAGATTTGGTGAATCAAGAAATAAATAAAAAAAACAGACACTAAAAAAAAAAAAAACCCAAAAAACAGAAAGGAAAGGGGGAAATTTATAAATTATGATTTCAAGTCATGTTCACAATACATCTGTGGAAATTATAACAATGCGAGTATGCATGCGTGAATCTATACGTGCTTCTATGCAAGTATCCATGTATGCACGCTAGTGTGTATATATTTATGCATGTATTATCTATTTATTTAAGTATATGTGTGTGTTTATGTATCTCGCAATTAGCTTACGTAAGTAAGCATGTATGTATGTATGTATGTATGTATGTTTTCTTTCTTTTTATCTATCTATCTATCTGTCTGTCTGTCTGTTTGTCTATCTGTCTGTCTGTTGTAAAGTGGGTTCCTCCCACTGGTGTGATGTGTGACTGCTGTTGTACTGTAGTTGCTGCTTTACGCTAGTAGCCAGAATAGTTACTAGTCGTCAGATACCGTTGCATATCTTCGTACCGGGATAGTAATACACTAACTTCTTCTGTCTTACTAATGCTGATAGCTCCACGAGACACTGACTAGAACTGTTTACTCTCATTTCTTCGACTCCCGACCTTCTCTTGACGACTGGCTACTGTTCTATTTGTAATGACTGGACCTACCACTTTTTACCAGGAGGGCTATACAGTTTCACTATACATCTTCCCTTTTAATTATTTTAACAATCAATTTCTTTTATTTACCCCACCTCCTCCTTTTTTTTATACTCAATACCATTTCTTCTTAGGGTCTACTTTTAGGAATTCAGTGTTCTTCCTTTTCCTTGTAGTGAGGTTTCGACTTCTTGTAACTGTGTTGGAACCTGAAAAGTGTCATATAACCAATCCATCGGTATTTCTACTCTTATTGGTTCCTTTTCTATGACTCTTTCCTTAAGCTGATTTCTATGTCTCCTTTCCATTCTATTTCTGCTTCTTACGCCATACATCATTCTTCCTGTGTATGCTACCATTTCTCCTTCCCAGTACTGCTTGCCATTTTAATACATTCTTACATATACCTTATCACCGATTCTAAAGCATTTTAGCAAGTATTTTTTCTTCACTGGTAACAGTTTATCGAATACTGACTTCACCTTTCTGGCAAACATTAATTCTGTTGGTGAACTTCTTTCTGGCGCATTTGGGTTCGAAGTTACTTTAGACTTGTTGGATCACAGCCTCATCCGTAGCTTCCTTATTAGCTTTCTTTAAAGCTCTCTCGGCCCTTCCATTCGATTTAGGGTGATACGGTGCTATACTTTTATGTTTTAACGTGAACGTCTCGCAGAATCTTTTAAAATCACAGGATACATAGTTATGTTCCGTTATCAGAGACAATTATATCCGGTACACCAAATCTTGCGAACAGCTCGTGTAAGAAGTTTATTACCCTGTATGAGGTTGGTCGTTTACACCTCGCGACCTCAGGACATTTTGTGTAGCTGTCCACTACTATTAAGTAATAATATTCATTTAGCGGGCCTGCAAAATTGATATGCAATCGAGACCATGTTATTTTCACTTCTGGCAAAGTTCACATTTTGTAGTAGGTAGTTTTGCTGCCAGCGTACACTCTCTGCAGCATTTTACCACATTTTCAACTTCCTTGTCGATGGTTGGCCAGTATACAAAACTTAACATCAGCACTTTCATTCTAGAGATGTCTGGGTGTCCCACATGGTACTTTTTTAGCATTCTCTTCTGTAATGTGTATGGTATGACCACCCTCTAAGCGTACACCATCACTTATAGAGTACATGCTCACATCTTGGCGGTTCTTTGCATCAGACCTTTCTTTATTTCCTTTTGTCGACCACAGTTTTCTTTTTATCTCATTAATAAATTTGTCATTTCTCGCATTTCATTTTTTTTCTTCCAAAGTTACTGGTAGTTCACGCATGATGTTCCACATCACTTTTTTGTTTCCGTTTCGCTCTTAGCGCTGTATTTAGGTGTCATCCAGTGGTTCGTTATTTCTCGGAATTAACTTAGACAGACCATCGGCATGCCCCAACTTTTTGAAGGCAGATATTCCATTCTATAGCCGTAGTTTAATAGAATGGTACCCCGCTGCTGCAGTCTGTTTGCTGTATGTGACGGGATTTCTTTCTTGGATCTGTATATCGTTATTAGAGGTCCATGGTCCGTTTTCAACCAAAAGCGTTTGCCGTAAATGAAACTGGAACTTTTTCACACCAAATATAATAGGCAACGCCTCTTTTTCAATCTGGCTATAACTCTTTTCCGCCGGTAATAAATGCCCTTGATGTGTGAGCTATGGCCTTTCTCCTGCCATAGTTGTCCTTGTGTAGGAGCACGGCTCCTATACCATACTCGCAAGCATCTGTAGCTAGTATTATCTCTAACTTTGGGTCGAAATACGTAACATACAAGTCTGAAGTTAACGCATCTTTTAACTCGTTAAATGCTTTCTGGTATTTCTTAGTCCAAACCTATTTGACATTTTTTAAAATAGTTCATTAAGTCGTGCCTTTACCTTGGGTATATTTGGGATATACACTTGGTAATAATTCACAAAGCCTAGAAATGCTTGTAGCATTGTCACGTCTGTCGGAGGCGGCATATTTCGTATTGCCGTCGCCCTTGATGGGTCAGGTCTGCGTCCACTTTCGTCGATTACTTGACCTAGGTATTTTACTTTTTTCATCTAAAATTCGCATTTTTCTTCTGTCAGTTTTAACCCGTATTCACTCATTGTCTCGAATACTTTATGTGTTCGACGTGTTGCACTCAAGACTAGCTCTTTATGAAAATGTCATCGAGGTATGCGATGGCAAAGTTGCATCCATTATTTGTTGGAATATGGCGGGTGCCACTTTTCCTCCAAACGGCAGTCGTCTGAACTTGTACGATCCACGGTGCGTGTTGTTAGTAGATGTGTGCAATCTTCCTCTAACCGAATTTGAAGGTACGCTTCTGAGAGGTCTAACTTCGAGAAAATTTTCCCTCCGTTTAGTTTAGCAAATACTTCTCCTGGGCTTGGTAGTGGGTAACTGTGTGTGAGTAAGCAGTCGTTTAATCCGGTTGAGAAGTCTGCGCACACTCTTGGCTTATTATATTTTTTTACATTGACCGCCGGTACTGCCCAGTCTGCAATGGCCAATCTTTTCAATTATATTCAGGCTTTCCAACCTTTCTAGTTCTTTATTGACCTGGTCCACCGCCGCAAACGGCACTTTCCGTTTGGCCTGAAAATAGGTGTTGAATTTTCTTTGATAGCAATTCTTGCTTTTGTTCTTGTGCAACAACTTAAACCTTCCGAACAATCTTCTGGGAAATTTTCTTTCATTTTTTTTGTCTCAGTTCATCGACCTCGTTCGATCGTTTGACTGCTCCGTTTACGTTATTGCACAAAACGCTTATGGGTGTATCTCATAATTTAAATTTCTCCAGACATTCGGTGCCAAATAAATTCATGGATTTTTTCAACACAAACATTCACTTTTTTGGTTCGACCATTGAACATTAAATTACAAATGCGTTCACCCGTGAAATATAAGTTTCTTCCCGTCACACCATACGCTATTTTGTTTGGACTACATAATTTTGGTTTACCTATTCGTTCCCATGATTTCTCATTTATGATTGTAATGTCACTTCCCATGTCTAATTGCATTCTGACACTAGTGATTTCAAGTCTCGCATTCATGAATCTTCTGTTTGTTGTAGTCACAACTTTTCCTGCTGACAAACTACTTGTTTTTTTTTCTTGTTTGTTCCATTTTCCTGTCATTCTAGTTTTGCAGTTCGATTTTATATGTCCTCTAAATCCGCAGCGAAAACACTTCGCTTTTTTATATGGACAATCTTTTTTTCAGGTGCATCCCACACATACCATACATGGGTCTACATCCCGATATTTTTTCTGCCTCACTTTATTTGTCTTACAACTTTTTTGCCCTGGTCATATGTGAAAACACTCTTACCGTTGAATTTCTTCCGTGTCATGCCTTAATTTTACTATCATGTCACTCTTCCGATAGTTTCTGCAATGTCAAATCCTGATTCACTTCCAGTTTTGCTAGAATTTTCGTTCGGATTTCTGCATCCCTTCTATCTGTCACTCCTTGTGCAAAAATCAAACACTTTAAAGAATCTGGAGTAAGCATATCGAGCCTAAATCTCTCACATTTTTTGTTGATTCTGCCTGTCTAAGTAGTGAAGTCTTCGTCTTCACTCTTTTCTATATTTAAACATTTTCATTTAGTATAAAACTGAGTTTTTTCACTAAAGATTTTGCACAAAATGTCAAATGTGTCAGTGAAATTTATGTTGGACGCTTTTTCTGGTAATATGAAGTTACTATACTTTTCATGCTCTGCTGCTGTCGCTAGTTTTCTTAAAACTAAACGCGTTTTCATTTCGTCCGTCCAATCTTGACATTCTTTTTCAAAAAGTTGTTCAAATCTTCGAAAGTAAGCCTCGAAGGTTACTTCTTCTTCGAGGTCATATTTGAATTCGCTTATGAAATTTGCTACATAGTCAAGCGAAAATGTATTCTCCGGTTTTATTACCAACTTCATAAGTTGTAACATTTGCTGCTGCAATCCTTGTTGCTATTGTTCTTTGAGTTGTTGTTGCTGTTTTTGCAACTGAACTACCCCAGCTAACGGTTTTTCATATTTTATGATTTTCGTAAGTTTGCGCAACAAAATTTTTGTTTCTCTTTTGTCGAGTTATTTAATTTTCCGCGTGGATTAGTTTAAACTCTCTGTGTGAATGTTTTTCTTTTCACTCCGTGTAAATTTGTTTTCCCTCGTCGCCACTGTTGTGAAGTGTGACAGCTGTTGTACTGTAGCTGCTGTTTTACGCTAGTTGCCACAATAGTAATCGGATACCATTGTATTTCTTCGTACCGGAATAGTAATGTACTAACTTCTGTCTTACTATCTCTTGACGACCGGCTACTAGTCTATTTATAATGGTATTTATAATACTACTTTTTACCGGGATGGGGTATACAATTTAGCTATACAACACTGCCTACTTACCTACCTACCTACCTACCTACCTACCTGCCTGCCTGCCTGCCTGCCTGCCTGCCTGCCTGCCTGTCTGTCTGTCTGCCTGTCTGTCTGTCTGTCTGTTTGTCTGTCTGTCTGTCTGTTTGTCTGTTTGTCTGTCTATCTATCTATCTATCTATCTATCTATCTATCTATCTATCTATCTGCTCTATTTTTCTGTCTCTTTCCAACACATAAATAAATATACGAATGTCTTTATTTAATATATACGTACATTCATATATGTCTCTGATAAAATACTATCTGACTGTTTTCCCACCTCATGTACAATGAGAAGGTTGCAGTAATACAAATACAAACACAGATAATACATACACATCTCCATAAATTTGCTTGCTTCTCTTGTCTTTTCCCTCTCAAACCTTTAGTAGATCTATCCTATGCATTAGCGTAGCTAGAGTGTGTGCCGCCCGGGGCAGCTCATCAATTTTCCGCCTCTGGACCACCACAAAAAATACATATTGCTTACAGCAGACCCAAAAGCAGTGCTGTCCCATAAAAGTTCCGCCCAGAGCGGACTACCCCCTCCGCCCCCTTCTAGCTACACTAGTGATCCTAGGTTTTGTTTCATAGTTGCCTCGAATACTTTAGACCAATGGTTCTTAACCTTGTTACTACCACGCCTCTTCTCGGAATTTGTCCTTCTCTCCACGCCCCCTTGCATCTATGAATAAAATTCCCTCCCAGATTTTAAATAAAATTTAAAATATGTTTTTAATCTTTTTATTGAATGTGAATTAGTCACATTATACAAAATATATGTAATTTTATATATAATTACATTATACAAAAAGTGAGATACTTGACACTGCTTCTTAGCAAAAAAAAAAAAAAAAAATTGAATATGAATTAGTCACATTATTAGCGAGATACTTGACACTGCTTCTTAGCTACAAGATCTTGAATGAGTGGTTGAATGCCAGAGAGTGCACAACGTAAGTACCTTTCAACGCTCAGCCTGTTTCTGTACTTGGTCTTGACAGCAACGAGCGTGGAAAATACAGCTTCACAAAGATATGTGGATCTAAACATAGCTAAAACCCGAAGAGTCTGATATGAAATCAGAAGATAAACAGGAAGGTACTTGATCCAGAACGTTTCAAGATCCAGTTCTTTGAAGTCTTCCTTAGCTGGAGAGTTAAACTTCAGCTCAAGAAACTCCTCTTGCACTTCATCCAAAACATTAGTCACTTCACACTGAAATGGGTTCCTGATGAATTTCCAAGCTTCGCGTTTTTCATCTATATCTGGGACGTATCTGATGAATTCTGTTTTCAAGTCAGTTAGATGAGTGATTATTTGTTTCTTTAACTTAGAATCAAGGTTACCGTGAATGAAAGTAGAATTCAAGTAACTAAAACTGACTGTATTTCCCTGATGAATTCAACATTTCCAGAGGTCGAGTTTGGCCATGAAGGTTCGAATGATGCCGTTGTGTGTGAGAATGTTGATGTTTTCCCCTTGTAGTTTAAAGTCGAGAGCATTCAACGCTTCAAAGATGTCCACCAGGTAAGTTAAAGATAGTTTAAAGCCTTCAAACTAGAACTTGTCATGGAGATCTGCCTTCTGCTACAAATCTAGAAATATTGCTACTTCTTCTCGTAGTTCATAAAACAGTCCAAGCATGTTCCCCTTGATAGCCATCGTACGTTCGTGTGAAAAAGCAATGCTTCATGTTCAGATTCCATATCATTACACAACAGTTTGAAAAGACGACTGTTTAAGGCTTCACCTTTAACAAAGTTGACAACCTTAATAGCCACGTTCAGGACATTTCTCATTTCAGTCGGTAAGGTTCTGGATGCTAAGGCTTCACGATGAAGTATGCAGTGTGTACCTACAACAGATAGATTTTTCTTTCACCCTAGTAATGAATCTAGACTGCAGACCAAGCATGGCTGGAGCTCCATCAGTGCAAACCGCTACCAGCAAATCCCATGAAAGTTGGTTTTCCTGAAAGAAGTTTGATACGTCACGAAGAATAGGGTGATAGAACAACATTTCTTCTTTTACACAGTTGCCTGACACAAAACGAGCATATACCAGTCGCTGAGAACACTGAGCGATGTCAGTCATTTCGTCACACTGAATGGCAAAAACAGGAGAATTTGATCTTTGATGTCTTGAGACAAATCGTCGATCCTTCCCTTGACTGTATCGTTTGATAGTGAAATATGGGAAAGCTTGTTCGCAATATCTTTCCCCAGGACGAGTTCTGCTGCACGGAGTAGACTTAGTTTTATGAGAGACTCTCCGATGTAATGACTCTTCTTGCTCTTTGTAATCAACATGGCGATCTCATAAGAAGCCTGAACAACCATTTAAGTTTGTTGCCGAAATGCCCCAATACCGTCCAACTTAGCTTGCTTCAAGGAATGTCTTTTTGTTTCAAAGAATACCTTGGGCTTGTCTGCAAGAGCAGGACGTGTTGTCCTCAAGTGGCGTTCCAAGCGTGAGGGTCGCATTCCATAATTTCTCGAAGTTTTGTAACATATCACACTCTGGGGGACTTCTGTGTCACCCTTTGGAGGGGAAGGAATCTAAATCGAATATATTCAAGATACTTCCGTTTCTTTGCACTCATTGCGAATTATTTGATGTGCAGTGGACAACACATATATGAACAAAAGATAAGGCACGTGTAAGATAATGTCAAGGCCCAAGTTAGAACGCTTGGCGTAAAAAGTTCTGGAAAAGAATTAAAACAAAAGAATTTGGAATAAAAGTTAAATTAAAAGAAAATTTATACGAAAAATGTGTACAATGAAGAAAAATATTGTATTGTACGAAAATATAAAAAAGTTTCTTTAAAAAGAAATGATTTTGCATAGGTTTCAGTTTGCCTAGTACTTTCTATAATATTTAAATCCTAATTTTAGTTTAACATTTGGCTTTATATTATAATTTAATTCTTTTACAAAAAATTTACTATATTTTTAACATATACATTTGATATTAAAAATTTTGGTTTTATTGTTAAAGTTTTTTATTTTTCCAATCTGTGTTTTAATTTTTTTGAGACTTAATTAAAGTAAGCGATAGTAGAATCTATTACATACTTTTTATTTTATTTCCTATTTTAAAATACGAGGGGTGTCTGAAAAGTTTTGAGCCTAACCTAGAATCGGGGCTGCTATATAGTTGAAACAAATTTTTCTGGTAAGTACAGTCTTTTCGGAGTATTCTTGCTCATTTTCATAATTCTGATATTTTAATTTTTTTTTGTTGCAGATTTTTGAATAAACAAGATTCGAATTTACAAGGAAAATGGAGAAAACTGAGTATCGTGCTGTCATAAAGTACCTTCATTTGAAAGGCATGGCTCCATCAGAAATCCATGAAGATATGGTGAGAACCTTAACAGACAATGCTTCTTCATATGCAACAGTCAAACGCTGGGTAAATGAATTCAAGCGTGGCAGGGAGAGTGTGGAAGATGATCCAAGACTAGGGAGACCTCCAACTGCAACCACCAAGGACAACCTTGACCTTGCTCTTGGTATGATAATGTAAGATCGCCAAATATCATGTCGTCAGATAGCCGAGAGAGTGGGCATCTCAAATGAAAGAGTAGACAACATTGTGACAAAAGAACTTGGGTTCTCAAAGGATTCTGCAAGGTGGGTCCCTCGCCTTTTGACTTCTGAACAGAAGCGTACCAGGTGCACTTTGTCCACAAGCAATCTGGAACTGTTTGAAGCCGATGAAGAGAATTTTCTTGCTTGTTTCATTACTATGGACGAAAGATGGGTTCATCACTACCAGCCTGAAACAAAAAAAAAAACAATCAAAGCAGTGGAAGCACACATCTTCTCCTACCCCAAAGAAAGCCATGGTCATTCCTTCAGCTGGCAAGGTCATGGCGTCCGTTTTTTTGGATTCTCAAGGTGTCTTGCTGATCGATTACCTTGAAAAGGGTCACACCGTGACAAGGCTGTATTATTCTCAGCTACTGAGATGCCTCCGAGAAGCAATCAAAGGAAAAGGCCCGGAATGCTCACCAGAGGAGTCCTTTTTCATCACGACAATACTC
>NC_142940.1:30445125-30460125 GCF_046866305.1 Octopus bimaculoides
GCTGATTCAGTCAGGAATTGTTATCACAATCATGACGCCAACTTCAAGAAAATCAGTAAGAGACATTCAACACCTGTGGCCGATTTTGCGTGTCGACTTAAGGAAGATAAAATTGCTGATTTTCTTTACACGAATTGAGAAGATACCTTGCGGAACTATCACTTTAACGAGTTATATCTATTTATCACCCGAAGGCATTCAAAACCATACAATATCAGGAGTCCCTGTCTATTCTGTGGACCAATGAGAAGATCATTAATAGAATTTCTGAAATACTCTCAAGATGCTTACTAGCATATAAATGCACTTTCGCACAATGCAGTGAGAATGAATTTGAATAACTGTTAACATAATTCACCTTAAGGTATGGATGAATTGAATTTAGCTTTAACTGCCCCATACTTATAAACACGAAGTGGTTATAATTTGCTGTTTTTTTTTTACACGAAATGAGAAGATACATTGCTGAACTGTTCTATTAAAGAGTTATATCTATTTATCACCCGAATAGACACATCTGGACTGTCGGATGCTCCTGAACCACCCATGAGGAATCGATGCTGGATGGTATCTATTTGATTTAGGAAAACATTCCTCTAAATCGGCAAAAAATTTCCTTGCGATCTTCGTTGAAACATGTGAACTGAAGATTGGATGGTACCAGAGGACATCATGATTCTTATATTTGTTGTTTGGCTTATTTATTCTAGAGTGTTGCACAGGGTTGGGACAATTTATTGTGTTATGAGCAATAGAATTTTTATGTTGTGTGTGACTATGAGTTTTGGTCAGTAGTTTATTGCTTTGGCCAATTCTTCCTCGCCTGTATTCTCGATCTGAGCCAATCGCATACCGTAACGTTGTATTATTAGTATTGGCTTCATTGCGTGTTTACTTATTTTATTGTATCTGTTATTTTATTATTGATCTTCTATATAAATGAAGCTATATCTTTTACTTTGCTGCTTTTCTTTACACGAATTGAGAAGATACATTGCGGAACTATTACTTTAAAGAGTTATATCTATTTATCACCCGAAGAGACGCATCTGCACCGTCGGATGCTCCTGAACCTGTTATTGAGTATCCAACCAAGAGGGATCGATGCTAGATTGTTGAAACAATTGTAGGGATTAATAAAAATTCTCTTATCTTCTATCTTTCGCCTCTCATTAACCAAATACATAACGAACACTATGAAAGTGACCGTGCTTTAACAGTAAGCTGCCAAGTATAAACCGTTCATTTTATTACCTAATAATAATAATAATAATAATAATAATAATAATAATAATAATAATAAAGCAAGGAAAACTAATACAAATAGCCACAAAACACGAGCAAAGCAAAAAACTGTTTTCAGTATTTAAGGAAGCTGAGAAATAAAAACAAGAAATCATACTACCTAACAAATATGAAGAAGAAGAAGAAGAAACAACAAAAGCTATAAAACAAATGAAATCCAAACTAAAACTAGAACAACAACGAACCATGAAAAAACGATGGCAAGAAAAGCCCCTACATGGTAAATACTGGGCTAAACTAAATGCAAAAGAAATAGACAGAGAAAAATCCCAGCAATGGTTGAGAAGCTCAGGACTCAAAGTAGAGACTGAAGGATTTTTAAATGCTGCAGAAATTACCAAAAACATTTTTTTAAATTTTTTTTTTAAAGTTTCAGCTTAGAGCTGCGGCTATGCTGATGCACTGCAGAATATGTGGAGATGGACAAGAAACAATAAATCATATTATCTCTGGCTGCTCAGTCCTGGCTAAGAAGGAATATATTCACAGACACGACAGAGCTGGGACCTATATACACTGGAAGCTATGCCAACACTATGGAATAACAACAGAAAAAAGATGGTATAAACACACGCCAGAAAAGGTCACAGAAAACGAGAAAGCAACCATACTCTGGGATATGTCAATACGCACAGATAGAGAAATTAAGGCAAATAGACCATATATAGCTGTCAAAGATCATGAAGAAAAAAATGCTTTCTAATTGATGTATCAATACCAGCAGATGACAACGTTTCCCTAAAAGAAATGGAAAAACTTTCAAAATGCAAAGACCTGGAAATAGAGGTAACTCGAATGTGGAATCTAAAAACAGAAACAATTCCTATCATAGTAGGTGCCTTAGGTATAATAAAAACATATTCAGACAAATACATAACAAAAACACCAGGACTTACAAATATATATAACATACAAAAAATTGCACTACTGGGCACTGCACACATCCTACACAAAACACTTTCAATACAGTAACCATAAGAGCATCACAGCAAACCACAGCACATACCCAAGGCGCACAGAGCTGCGCTCGGTAATAAAGTGAAAGCACGTTATAAAAATAAAACTACTGAACAATAATAATAATAATGAGGATACATATACCTTGGTGTACTGGAGTTCAACAAGATAATAGAAAAGGAAATAAAAGAGCAACTGAGAATGGAGTATTTCCGAAGACTGAAGTTGGTGCTGCGCTCAAAATTGACCGGAGGAATAAAATTCGAGCAGTCAATACGTGGACGATAGCATCACTTCGGTATGGAGCGGGAATTATAAAATGGCAAAAGAGAGATATTAAGAAAATGGATACCAAGACCAGAAAAATGTTGACAGTACATGGAACCTTCCACCCTAAGAGTGACATCGATAGGCTGTACTTGTCCAGAAGAAAGGGTGGGAGAGGTTTGACTGTATCGAAGCAGAGGAAAACAGCGTAGAGTGGTATACAAAAAATGCCGTGGAGCACTGTTGAAACACACGAAGAAGGCCGGCGTCATCAAAACTGAAAATTGTGTAACTAAAGAAAAATTTAAACAAGAAATGAACAAAAGAAAATGCATGGAAAGAAAAGAAAATGTACGGTCAGTTTGCAAGAGATGTGAACGCCAAGACAGATAGAGAGGACCATTGGCTATGGATGCGGAGGAGTGACTTAAAGAAGCACTCATATGTGCAGCTCAGGAACAAGCGTTAAGCACCAACTACATGAAGTGCAGAATGGATAACACTACCGATAGCGACAAATGCAGAATGTGTAGCGAGAGGGGTGAAACGGTATGGCACATCATTAGCGAATGCGCGAAATTGGCACAACGCGAATACTATAGACGCCATGACAGTGTGGCAAGAATGATCCATTAGGAATTCTGTGGAAATCACGGCCTACAAAGAGCAAAGACCTGGTATGAGCAAACTCCAAAAGGAGCCACCGAAAATGAGAATTGCAAAATCCTGTGGTATGCAGATCCAGTGCGATCGATCACCCGACCAGACATCGGAAACCGGACATTGTTGTGGTGAATAAAAAAGAAAGAACATGTATGATAATCGACATCGTATGCCCCGGTGACAATAGAATCAATGTAATGATTCTTAAAAGGGGAAAAGTCAGTAAAAGTCACGGGATCAAGCTGGAAAGTGGTAAAACTGTAAGGGAAGTCGGAGAGGAAGGATACAAGTACCTGGGTATCACTGAAAGAGATAAGATGAATGAACACAAGATGAAAGAAATGTACAGAAAAGGGTATTTGAGAACTCGGCTTGTGCTCCAATCGAAGCTAAATGGCCGCTATAAGATTAAAGCAATTAACACGTGGGTGGTTGCTCTGATGAGATATGTGGCAGGAATAGTATCTTGGAAGAAGCATGAATTACAAGAGATAGACCGGAGAACACGTAAATTAATGACAATGAACAAGGAACTACACCCCAAGAGTGATATGTCGAGATTGTATTTAAAGAGGAGGGAAGGAGGACGGGGATTAGTGTGTTGTGAAGTTTGTATAAGGGAAGAAGAGAATAGCCTGGCTTGGTATTTCAAGGGGAGTAAAGAAGAAATGATTGAAGTAGTGAAAATGCAGCGCACCTTAAAAGTGAACGAAGCCGTAGATTCAATACAATTTAAGAAAGACCAGACAGAGAGCAGATGAAGAAAATTTGGCAGAACAAGAAAATGCACAGTCATTTCTTGAAGAGTAAAGATGAGATTGATTGGAATAGAACCTGTCAATGGCTGCATAAAAGAGACTTAAGAGGGCCCATTGAGGCATTAGTGTGTAGCGCTCAAGAACAAACTCTCAGAACAAACTACTCCAAATATCACATTGATAAAAGTAATGACTCGTCACACTGCAGGGTGTGCTCTGAGAAGGGAGAAAGTATAAGCCATATTGTTACTGAGTGCTGTAAGCTCGCACAACGCGAATATAAAAGGAGACACAATAATGTAGCCAAATATGTCCACTGGCTGTTGTGTGATAAAGCAAACCTCGAGAGAGTCGAACAATGGTATGAACACAAGCCAGAGGGAGTAATGGAGAACAAACATTGCAAAATACCCTAGGATTTTAACATGCGGTGCAACCAAGTCATAGAGGCGAGACGACAAGATATCGTGCTCATCCATAAATATGAAAAAGAAGCAAAGATAATAGATGTTTCAATACCAGGCGATTCAAGGGTGAAATGTAAAAAAACAGAAAAGATTGAGAAATACCAGCCACTGCGGGACGAGACAGGAAAGTTATAGGGCATGAGAAAAGTAATGGTGATACCGGTGGTAACTGGAGCATTAGGAGCAGTTTCCAAGGGCTTTGAAAAACATATTAAGGATATTGGAGCTGCTCTCAGGCTCAAAGTGATCCAAAAGACAACATTGTTGGGTACAGGTCGCATTGTCGTCGTTGTTACTATGAAAGACTCTCGGATAGTTCTTAATTACCGGTTATTCTTTACTCGAAAGCAGGCAATAACAAATCACCAAAGGTTTCAAGTAGTGCCTTCTCCTGTGACTCAAAGAGACAATTCTCTTTGAGTCACAGGAGAAGGCACTACTTGAAACCTTTGGTGATTTGTTATTGCCTGCTTTCGAGTAAAGAATAACCGGTAATTAAGAACTATCCGAGAGTCTTTCATAGTAACAACGACGACGATGACGACGACGACGACTACAACAACAACAACAACAACAATAATAATAATAATAATGATGATGATGATGATGATGATGATGATGATAATAATAATAATAATAATAATAATAATAATAATAATAATAATAATAATAATAATATGTGAACTGTACAGATACTTGGAAAAAAGTGGGCTGCTACCCGTTGAGCAGAAAGGGTGCCGAAAAAGGAGCTGGGGAACGAAGAATCAGCTCTAATTGATAATCTAATTATCAAGAACTGCAAGAGAAGACACACAAACTTGAGTATGGCTTGGGCTGACTATGGCAAAGCATATGATAGAATATGAGAAGGCTTATATGGAATACTGGAGAACGGAATTGACAGCAGGGAAGCAAGTACTAGGAGAGGTTAAAATCAAGAGAGGACTCTTCCAGGGGGACAGTGTGTCCCCACTGATATTCGTGTTGGGAATGATCTCCTTGAGCAAAATACTACAGAAAACAAACTTGGGGTATGATCTGGGAAGAGGTAAGGGAAAACTAAACCACTTGCTATTCATGGACAACCTGAAGCTATTCACAAAAACTGAGGCAGCCTAGTCCAGTCTGAGCGGATTTTCTCCAATGATATTAAGATGGAGTTTGGAATCTCAAGATGTGCTACGATGGTGATGAGACGAGGAAAGCTGGCCAGGACAGAAGGCATATGGTTGCCAAGTGGTGAAATGATGAAGACAATTCAACCTCAATCCAGTTATAAATACCAGGGAATACTTGAGACAGATGGAATCAAACACAATGACATGAAGGAAAAGATGAAAAGAGTGTACCAGCGGCGAAGGAGAAAAATATTGGCTTCAAAGCTGAATGCTAGAAACATAATTTCGGCAATAAACTCGCGCGCAGTCGCAGTAGTTCGGTATGGCGCTGGAATCCTGACGCGGACAGGGGAGGAGCTAAAGGAATTGGAGAGGACATCAAGAAAAGTCATAACAATGCATGGAGTCCCCATCACCCACGTGATGAGATTGATAACCTATATATGAAGAGAACAAATGGAGGAAGGGGACTGATAAGTGTGGAAGACTGCGTGCGTATTGAACTCGAGAGCTTAATGAAATATCTAGCCCAAATAAGGAAACCTTGCTAGTGACAGTTAGGAACGAGGGAGTATTGAGCAGAGAAAAAAGGGAAAACAAGGGAAGTACAAAAAAGGGCATGAAGAAGAATTACGCAACAAGGGACTACACAATGAATTCCATGTAGTCACAACAGAAGTTGCTAGAAAAAAATAGGTGGGATTGACTGATGAAAGGAATCCTAAAAAAAGAGACCGCAGAACCAAGCTCTGGCCACGAAATGGAGGGTCAACCTGAGGAATGAGAAAGTGTCTCCGCTTTGCCACATTGTCCATATCACGAGCGAATGCCCTAGTCTTGCCCCAAGTCACTACTAGTTGTGGCGACACGACCAGGTAGCGAAAGTGCTACATTGGAAACTGTGCGAAAAGTGGAGGTTAGAGAGAGGCAAGACGTGGTATGTGCACAAACCGCAGAAAGAGGCAGGGTCGGAGACTAGCAAAATCCTCTGGGATTTCCCAATGGAGCTAGAGCATAGCAGACCGGATCTGTGGTTGTGGACAAGGAGCACCACATATGCTATACAGTTGACGTTGCATGCCCCTTTGACCCACGAATAGTCAAGAAGGATAGATGCAACCCTCTCAAGTATGAAATAACCCGCCAATGGAAAATAAAGAAGGTGAATATAGTGCCAATTAGTGTTGGGTCCTTGGGAACAGTGTCAGAAGGCATCAAGAGGAATATAAAGGAAATTTGAATAAAGTGCCTAGCAGAACTGTTACAAAAGGTTTGCCTCCTTGGCACGGCCAAAGTAATCAGATAAGTATTAGATAGCTAAAAAGAACGAATAGCATGGTACCGTAGGCTGCTGGTAGTAAAGCCGCTACTTATGCAAACTCCAGGAATTCCAACAAAACCTGTGATAAAGAGGAAAAAAATAATATCATTGGTTTAGCATGCATAAAAATAACTTATAACGGTATAAAATATCAATTAATAATTAAGGGTACTAGCAAGCAGTACCAGCATGCGGACATAGCAGTCAAATTGACCAAACCACAAGTTATCACTAAACACAAAGGTGAAATCGTGTAAATGAATAAAGACCCTAAGAACTCCATCTCAATAACGTACAAAATCGAAAATTGAAAGCCAGACATACCCGGATTACCTGTGACCCTTGAGATGAATGAATCTTGTAACCCTGCGTCAATGATGCTCGCTGATGAGAACGAACAGTTCGAAATCACAGGTGATCCGGGTATGTCTGGCTTTCAATTTTCGATTTTTTTTCGTTATTGGGATGGAGTTCTTAATGTCTTAATTCATTTAAACGATTTCGCCTTTTTATTGAGTGATAACTTGTGGTCTGGTCAGTTTGACTTCTATGTCAATATGCTGGTACTGCTTGCTAGTACCCTTAATTATTAATTGATATTTTATACCGTTATAGATTTTTTACGCATGCTGAAACCACTGATATTATTATAAATAATAATATCCTCAAATATATTTAAATAATTTATATTCACTTCGATCACCGTTTTAAAATTTGCTGCGGCATTAAAAACGGTCGTCGTACACATTGTTTGAGATGAATGAATTCTATAGCCCTGTGTCAATGATGCTCGCTGATGAAAAAGAACAGTTCAAGATTACAGGTGATCTGGGTATACCTGGTTTTCAATTTTCGATATTTTTCGCCATTGGGATGGGGTTCTTAGGGTCTATATTCATTTGCCCGATTTCACCTTTGTGTTTAGTGATAACTTGTGGCTTGGTCAGTTTGACTGCTACGTCAGTATGCTCGTACTGCTTGCTAGTACCCTTAACTATTAATTGATATATATATATATATATATATATATATATATATATATATAGTTTTAGGGAAAAGAACCAAGGTTCATGAACTCATCGCTGAAAATCCACTGTCACATATAGAAAAATTAATAATTAAAAGCACAATAAATAAGTATAATATAATACAAAGTAAATATCATAAGATCAAGATAATAAAATGACTACACGTGTTTCATAACCAATTTTCAAATAGAAAGAAATTTAAATCGATTAAAATCGATTACAACTTTCGAAAATCAATTCTATTCAAAAATAGAGCTAATCTTCAGGTCAAAATACAACAATAATAATAAATGAATGTATATATCAACCAACAATAAATAGCAAATGAATGTATATAAAATACTTATTATATAAACATAGGAAAATATTAAAATATCAAAATGATAAACATTCCATAATCAACCCTACATCCATTATAGAATAATCTAACAGGTATATTATATACAAAAACCAACTAAACAAATTTTTTCGTTTAAAATACAATTTGAACGAAGTTTAAGGTTAAAATAATAAAGATATTACTAGCACATATTTAAACGATGCAATAGTTTAAGCTAGACTATTTATGACTAAAAACATTTATTTATAAGATCTCTAGTGAAAATATTCCGTATAGTATAGGAAATTAATATAAAAAGACTAGGTATTAATCACATAAAACAGTATTAATCGAAAATATTTCAACCCTAATCAAATCGAAGTGTTATTTTAGGCTAATATGGTACTCTAATTTCAAAATAATTTAGTGTTAAATGAGGTATCGATTAAAATTATCATTAAAAATCAATTGAATAATAAAAAATACAAGAATATTTATTTATTCCAAACAATGATATAAAATCGTAAACAAAGTAAAAAATATACTAATCAAAATGTTATAGTTCAAACTGAAACTTAGACGTAAAAGTCAGAACTCGAGGTTAATTAGAAATAAAAATATGAATGAAAAAATTATTATGAATGAAATATTAAGCTTAATATAGTTTAAGTCTTAATAAAAAAAAAACCATTAACGATACTATAAACAAAGAAATAAAAGAGACTAGTTATTTATCTCATAAAATAGAATGAAATATTAATCGAAAATATTTCAACCCTAAATCAAATCGAAGTCATATTTAGGTTAAAATGATACTCTCACTTCTAAATAATTTAGTGTTAAATAAGGTATCGATTAAAAATGATCTTTAAAAATCAGTTGAATAATATAAAAATACAAGAATAAATATTATTTTCAAACAATGGTATAAAGTTGTTTAACAAATTAAATGTTATACTTATCCAGATGTTGTCGTAATTCAAACTTGTTTACTTTGTTTACGATTTTATATCATTGTTTGGAATAAATAAATATTCTTGTATTTTTTTATTATTCAATTGATTTTTAATGATAATTTTAATCGATACCTCATTTAACACTAAAACTATATATTTATATATATTTTATACCGTGAAACTTAATTTAATTTTAATTTTTAATAAATTGATTTTAATTGAGTTTTTACCTGTAATTTTGAATTTAACCCTATTATTATTATTATTATTATTATCATTATTATTATTATTATTGTTATTATTATTATTATTATATATATATATATATATATATATATATATATATATATGCTTTCGGTGGGAATGGTTCTGTTATACGGTGCCGTATTTTACAATCCTGTAAATAATAATAGTGGTATTTTTATATAAGCTTAAAGCTCATGGCAATCACCGTGCAATGACTAAGGAAAATAGTTTAATAATGGGGCATATAAGCCCTCGACAGAAGTTAAGGAGATAGACAAAGAACATGCTGCCTTCACTCCAGCATAGAAGCTAGATACCTTAGTAGCTTCTATGCTGGAGTGAAGGCAGCTTGTTCTTTGTCTATCTCCTTAACCTCTTGGAGATTTTAGGTATAATTATACTAATGTGTCCATCTGTTTTAATTTAATTAAATTCTATGTCTTTGTGCAGCTGAAGATTGCTCTGCATTTAAATTGATGTAATAATTGTATTGTTAAATTCAATGCAGCTGCATGAAATGATCGTACTTCATTACCTCTGGATATCCTTGTTGCTTATTTTGATTTTAATCACCTTACTTTGAAATTATATGGATAATACCGTACTAAATTCTGGTGCCTCAACTTAAGTACCATATTCATCTGAATCTAAATTTTATATATATATATGCATACAGACACACATACATACGTACATATGCACACATACATACACATACATATACGCACACACCTATACAAATATACAAATATATGCATATAGACACAGGTGTGGCTGTGTGGTAAGAAGCTCTCTTCCAAACCACATGGTTCCGGGTTCAATCCTACTTCGTGCCACTTTAGGTAAGTGTTTTCTACTATAGACTCGGGCCATCCAAAGCCTTGTGAGTGGATTTGGTAGACGGAAACTGAAAGAAGCCCACCGTATATATGTATGTATATATATGTGTGTGTGTGCGTGTGTGGTTGTGTTTGTTCCCCCACTATCGCTTGACAACCGATGTTGGTGTGTTTACATCCTCATAACTTAGCGGTCGGCAAAGAAACCGATAGAATCAGTACGAAGCTTACAAAGAATAAGTTCTTGGGTCGATTTGCTCGACTAAAGGCGGTGCTCCAGCATGTCCGCAGTCAAATGACTGAAACAAATAAAAGAATAAAAGAATACATACACACATATACATACATATATACATATCTCAATACACACACATACACATATGCATACACACATACGTACACACATAAGAGGGTGTACGTCCATGCAAACATATATTCCTATATATATTTTTATATACACACTCATACATACGTGCACACACACATACATATGTGCACACACGCATACATACGTGCACACACGCATACATACGTGCACACACGCATACATATATATATATATATATATATACACCTATACATACATACATATATATATATATATATATAAACAAAGAGAGATAGAGAGAGATAGAGAGAGAGTGTGTGTGTGTGTGTGTGTGTGTGATAAGGAGTGAGAAAGAAAGAGAAAAAAGAGGTAAAACATCTGCATATAACATTTTGGGTGCATAAAATAGTACATAAAAGAGTACACACTCATATTATTCAAGCAGTGTTTCGTTGGTGTCTTTCTGTGGATTGTTGGGATGTTAGTTCCGGTGGTTTTGGTATCATTTTTTGTTCAATTTTGGTTGGTATTTCTAATAAAGTATTCTTCTTCGGCCTTACGAAAATGTTCATTTTTCTGTCCATAGTTTGAAGAAAGGGAATATTTTGAATTTTCATTTCCCACATTTTTCGAAGTGTTCACTGCTTATGTACCCTTACTCTCTCATATAGTCCAATGCCCGTTTCACCAATGTAGTATTCTTTGCATTCGGGGCATGCGACACAGTAAATTAGGTTTCTAGATTTGCAATTTACATTTGCATTTATTTAAAAAATTTTGCTGTCCTTAAAAGTAATTTGTCCTCCTTCTTCAATGTTATCACAGATCCCACAACGCGGGTCACCGCATTTTGAACTCTCTTTGTTGCTTCTCTAGTTGTAAATCTTGAGTAAGAGCTTTTTTAGGTTGGGTGCTTGATGCCTGCTATAAATTATTTTTGAATATTTTTGTTAACTTGTTCATTTAAAACATACATTTTTCAGTTTGAAAACTGCTATTTGAAGCTTGAAACTCATACTCAAGTCACTCGCTGTAAACATTATTATTAAAATAAGAATTATCCCCCCAAAAGCCATCTCCACCTATTTTTTCAAATATATATAAGATGGTAAGAATTTGGAGATTAAAGGAAGACTTATTAAGGAGTAGGTAATTCGCAATATTTGGCCACTTTTTGGAAAGAACTAGATAAATTTTAAACAACCATGACTGCAGAATTGTTGCATACAAAATTTACTGATTGAAACACAATGCTTTTGAAACACAAGATAAACAGAGGCTTCGAGGGCCACTGGGGAAGCTACAGCTCACCCGACCCATTTAGCTGTTAACCTTGCTCCTTCTGCGCTCGAGGTATTTGCTATGAAAACTTAGAGTAGTCTTATACAGCAAGTATAGCTCAAAACGCACTTTTTAAATGGAAATTCTAGCGGTCGTCCTGTACAGAGTCGTATAATACACCGGCATATACGATATACACATACACAAACACACGTGTGTGTGCATTATATATGTCTCTATGTATCGTTTATCGTTTACTTGTTTCAGTCATTAGATGCGACCATCCTGGGGCACCGCCTTGAAGGGTTTAGTCGAAAAAATCCGCTTCAGTACTTATTTTTTTCCTAAGCCTGGTACTTATTCTATTGGCTTCCTTCTTCCAAGCCGCTGTGTTATGGAGGATAGAAACGAACCAACACCAGTTGTCAAGCGGTAATGGGGAACAAACACAAAAGACAGACAGATAAATATATAAATATCAGTTTTCGTCTACCCAATCCACTCATGTGGTTTGGTTGTCGGGTTGGGCTGTAGCACAAGACGCTTTTCCCACGTGCCAAACGGTAAGACTGAACATAGATCCATGTGGTTGGGAAGGAAACTTCTCACCGAACGGCCATATCTGCACCTCTCTCTCTCTCTCTCTCTCTCTCTCTCTCTCTCTCTCTCTCTCTCTCTCTCTCTCTCTCTCTCCTCTCTCTTTCTCTCCTGTCTCTCTCTTTCTCTCCTGTCTCTTTTTCTCTCCTGTCTCTCTCTCATGTCTCTCTCTCCTCTCTCTCTCACGTCTCTCTCTCATCTCTCTCTCTCTCATCTCTCTCTCTCTCTCACTCTCTCTCTCTCTCTCTCTCTCTCTCTCTCTCTCTCTCTCTCTCCCCCTCTCTCTCTCTCTCCGCATACAACGTCTGCGCTTGTGCGCACGCGTATGCATTTTCCTCCTGCTATTTTTATGAACTAATTTGATGTATGTGTGTAGTAAAACAAACCATATTTCCTTCTGGCCGTTAGGCGTCAGTGTTTTGTGATCTCAATTAGTAAATAATGTGTTTGTTAACTTCTGACTAGATGTTTCCGACAGCTCTTGAAAATTCAGAGTGAAATGAAAAATTGCCATATGCCATCTGTCTCCCATGTTCTTCAGTAACAGTAACATCCTCATCATTGACAACAACCGACAAGAACAGTTCGTTCATTTACTGTTCATTGAAGAAAATAAATTGGCTTTTTTATGAAACTGTTTTCATTTAGTGAAAAATAAATCACACATACATCAATTTCACTAAACAGTGTGTATGTGTGTGTGTGTGTGTGTGTGTGTGTGTGTGTGTGTGTGTGTGTGTGTGTGTGTGTTTGTGTGTGGAAAGCTTAACCAGTTGTCTGCTTAGACACCATCAGCTGACATCTTGGGTAACTTTAGTGGATTTCGCACTGTTGCAAACATTCGGAAAATATACTACTACTACTACTACTACTACTACTACTACTACTACTACTACTACTACTACTACTACTACTACTACTACTACTACTACAATTATAAAGCAATAACCATAAGAAAATTCCTTCTTTCTGATGGAAAACTAGAAAGAATAAATAGCCATGTTAGTGGTAATAACAGCAAGAACAAAAATAACGGCAATAAGAACAAGAATAACAACAGCAACAGAAATCGTTAAAACTGCATTAAAAAAGGACAGTCATTCGGCTGCATGTTACTGGAACAACCACAGCATCATCATTAATGACAGCACCATCTCACCGCCACCACTCATTAAAACAATAGCAACGGTAGCATCAACAACAGCCGCAGCAGCAACAACCGCAGCAGCAACAGTAGTAATCCATCGAGTGCGCCTCTAGTTGGTTATTCAACTTACCAGAAATAGCAGCTAAATGTCGCCAAGTCTCAAAAAAGGAAAGAATATTCTTGTAGATAATGCTATTTTAGTAACGTTTAATAAACGAGGTGGTCATGAATGGAATATAATTGCTCATGCATCTGCACAATCAGGATTAACCTGGGGCTAAGCAACAACAATAACAAGAAAAACGTTAACAATGACATCAAATTTTCTCTGATTTTTCAGTTTTTTACGTGAACAAGTTCTTAGAATTAGAATTTTGGCAGTGGAAAAATAAAGAGAAATATATGTAAAAATGTAAAATTGAGAGGTAAAAATAAAAGAGAAAAACTACGTGAAATATTTTGATGTCTCAAAGGAAATAATTTCAAGTTGATATTTTTTAATTTTATTTTTGAAAGGGAGATATATATATTTCTTTATCATTGGTCGATGATGATCACAACTTTGATTACATAGCACTTGAACGGGATTGTAGATGTGTGATGGACTAAAGAATGGTGACTGTTCCCACTTATACACCACCTTCTGTCTGCAAATGGAAGCGAGTTGCAAGTTCCAACCGTTATAGCAAAAGATCCGACTTCTATTTTGTGATTCCAAGAAAAATACGTCAGTTTCGTCTAAAGTCATAACTTGCGAACGACCTAGGTTTAAGTGGGAGAACTTGACTATCATCATCCACTCTTTATCATCTCGAATTATCTGAATCCAGCAGCAGGACATAATAAAAACGGAAGTTGCTAGAGGTTTAGCAGAATTTGATAAGAAATAGTTTGCGAGACGGGGCAACACTCCCTTATTTATATAAGAGTTGTTGTCTTACCCTTCTATCCATAACCCTCACAAGTTAGTAAGACCATTTTACCCTTAATTGGAGATCTAGCAATGGCAGTCGTGTGGGGTCTGTATTCTATACGGATATCCTGACTAGAACTAAGGCTCTATCACTTCCATTTGTCTTACTGCACGTTCGGCCACCTAAATGATTGCTTGTGTGTCCCCGCTCAGGAATATTTGATAGTCCTGGATAGGTGTGCGCATGTGTATGTACAGTTAATTTTAACAAGCTCCTCCATATGTTCTAACATTCAGTGACATTCAGTGCTGGATTTTGTGTTGGAAAAAAGTTTTTATCTCTATAAGACGTTGTGTGTGAAAACATGGCGTTGATTCCATGTGGCGTCAAAATCCTAAGCTGCCAAAAATAATGAATGAATGCGGTAAACCAGCTGAGTGGCATCAGAAATGACGTAACCTTATTTTTAACAAAAAGGAGCCCCATGGA